>NW_027210638.1:2835000-2932500 GCF_029030835.1 Brachyistius frenatus
TGTTTTATGCATGATTCGATGGGTTCATACCTCAATTAGGAAAATATGAGATACTACAATTTGTAACAGAGGTCTGTGTAAATAAAAGAAAATAGACCGAGCAAAGTCCACCTGCTGATGAAGGTCACGTGAAATGATCAAAAGCCCCAGGACAGATACCAAATGGATGCGGAGGTTAGATTATTTTTTCAGATGCTGCTTCCAAGGTGAAGAATGAACTCTGAATGTTTTACGCCGACATGGCCATCGACTTAAATGGGTCAGAAAAATTGAAATTTAAACACCTACAATGTCATAATGACTGGTCAAAAGCTCCAGAATAACTGCTAAAGGGATCTTGAGGTGGATCTCCATTACTGTAGCCGGACTGTGTGGACATTAATCTGAAAACACTCGCGCTCTCTGACCCTTAAACATATTTCTTAAAATAAAATGATTCCCTTTAGATCATGCAAAATGTACAGCCGTACAAAAACACACGCATGCACATACACGTGCGCATACACACACACACACACACACACACACACACACACACACACACACACACACACACACACACACACACACACACACACACACACACACACACACACACACACACACACACACACACACACACACACACACACACACACACACGCCTGCTACTGTATCTGCTGCACAGATGGTAAAGGCAGCAGCCCCTTCACACAGACAAAGGGAAGGTAATTCTCTCTGCAGGACGTGAACAGAGCTGGAGCTGGAAAAGAGCAGCACACATCAACACTCCCCTCCCTGTTTCCTTGTCTCAGCCCCAGGCCAGCAAACATCACAGGAGTAAACTGACAATGTGTGTGTGTGTGCACAAACCTCTGTGTGTGTGTGTGTGTGTGTGTGTGTGTGTGTGTGTGTGTGTGTGTGTGTGTGTGTGTGTGTGTGTGTGTGTGTGTGTGTGTGTGTGTGTGTGTGTGTGCTGCTAAAATAGGCTTGAGGAGGAGAGACAGGAAAAATAAGAGAAGTGGGGAGAGGGAGAAAATGAGGGAGAGACAAAATGAAAAAGAGAGGGAGAGTGCAGAGAGGGAGGAGGTAATAAACAGGATTAGTGCTTATCTTTACAGCACTGTATGTGTGTGTGTGTGTGTGTGGGGGGGGGGTTGTGAGTGTCTGTGTGTTTGTGTGAGTTTGTGTGTGTTTTGCCTGAGGACAGAGTGACTGACTCCAGCATTACCTTTGCCAATGTGTCTCCATCCCCAGGTATCTCTTCTCTCTGGACTCCCTCTGCTTTGTGCTGGTACACACTGTACTCTGTGTGTGTGTGTGTGTGTGTGTGTGTGTGTGTGTGTGTGTGTGTGTGTGTGTGTGTGTGTGTGTGTGTGTGTGTGTGTGTGTGTGTGTGTGTGTGTGTGTGTGTGTGTGTGTGGGGGGGGGGGGGCATACATACTGTATGTGTGTGCGCGCGTGGGTATGCATGTGCCTCTACCAAAACCACAGTTATCCTCTGCGGACTTTGAGGCTGCGAGTTTGTTTGTGTGCAGAGGTGAAGGTAGAAATGTATACACGCTGTATGTGTGATGGGAGTGAATCTGTTCTGCAGTGTGGGGGGTTCGTGCACACTGTTTTGCATGATGATTGTGAACATACCACTGTACGCGCGTGTGTGTGTGTGTGTGTGTGTGTGTGTGTGTGTGTGTGTGTGTGTGTGTGTGTGTGTGTGTGTGTGTGTGTGTGTGTGTGTGTGTGTGTGTGTGTGCAGCTGCCTGAGGATAAAGAGTGCACTCATCTCCTTGTTGCTTCTGCAGTTTGTCTTCCCTGTCTTCACTGAATTGCCAATAAATCTCACTCCGGAGTGAGTGTATGCACATCTGTGAGAGAGTATGAGAGAATGCTCTGAAGGTGGATTTAGTTGCTATTATAATGCTTGTCCAGCCACGAAGTGCCATTGTATGTGACAGTGTTTCTGTTTGTAATCTCCTACCTGACCAGAGCTAACAGGCTGCTACAGCGTCTCTCTTTTGCTGGATGGGGAAGGAGGAATACATTTAAATAATCAGGGGTTTGGGTTCATGGCTGATATTATGCCTCGCTGCTTTTGTAAATGAGCATCTGTGTGTGTGTGTGTGTGTGTGTGTGTGTGTGTGTGTGTGTGCGCGCGCGTTAATGTGTGTGTGTGTGTGTGTGTGTGTGTGTGTGTGTGTGTGTGTGTGTGTGTGTGTGTGTGTGTGTGTGTGTGTGTGTGTGTGTGTGTGTGTTTATGTGCGAGCGAGTGCATCTGTTTTCAAAGACATCTGTGGATGTCTTGGTGGATTGTTCTTGAAGCAGTATCCCCAGCACTATTTCCTCCCTCACCAGAGATGAATAGACAGAGAAAGAGAGCAAGAGACAAACGGCGCACGTGCTTGTGTGTTTGTGTGTGGCTGTGTCTGCATACAAATGTGTGTATGCTTGCGTGTGTGATGGATAGAGGGCTTTATGAGAGAGGAATAGGCTAATGACCAGGTCTCCAGAGGCAGTAAGATTCCTGGAGCTATTACTGCTGGAGTTCATAATGGCCTCTGTGCTTGGCCTGCTTTACACGCTGCTTAATGGGGGATCCTATAGTCACACGGCCAAGTATAACCCACCTGGAGAATACACACCGTTGTGGGCTTTGACCCCAACACTGCACGCAAACACTCACAAAAACACACACCAGGAGGTTTAGCTTCTCTTTCCTGCACCTGCAGTTCACACACAAGCATTTGTACATTTTAGAGTTTATCCTTCTATCGCGCCCTCTCCCTCCCTCTCACGCCCACTCACACACACACACACACACACACACACACACACACACACACACACACACACACACACACACACACACACACACACACACACACACACACACACACACACACAACGCTATACAACCTCTATAGGTCACAAAGGATGGAGGTGAGACACCCACCTCAGAGTAAACTGAGAGTGTCTGCCTGCACTGCACAGCCAAACCATAAATCATGTCAGGCTACACTAGTCTCTGCAGACACACACAGACATACACACACACACACACACACACACACACACACACACACACACACACACACACACACACACACACACACACACACACACACGATCACTCCCCCTCTTTTTTCTCGTGTAGGTTTGAGTACAAGAGAAAGGGATTTGGGGATTATAGGGGAGCCTCACTTTTTTCTTTTCTTTTCCATTGCTTCCTTCAGTACTTGTTGTTTCCATAGAGAGAAAAGTAGGGAAGTAGGGGGCTGCTAATCTGTGTGCATATGTGTTTGCATGTGTGTGCGTGCGTGTGTGTGTGTGTGTGTGTGTGTGTGTGTGTGTGTGTGTGTGTGTGTGTGTGCACGTGTGTGTGTGCGTGTCTGTGTGTGTGTGTGTGTGTGTGTGTGTGTGTGTGTGTGTGTGTGTGTGTGTGTGTGTGTGTGTGTGTGTGTACACAAATGTGCATCTATTTTGTGCCTATGCAGGCGAGTGTGTGTGTGTGAGCATCTTTCATCACTGAATGGATCTCAGGGAAAGACTTGAAGGAGACAGTCTATTCATTGAGGAAAACATCAAGGCTGTTTGGTGGTACTGTGTGTCTGGCAACTTAGAAATGCACGACAGGAAGGAGAGGGTAGAAATGAAAAGTGAGAGGGAGGAGAAGGACGGACAAGGTAGAAATCTGCACTCTGAAGCGCAAATTGATGCAAAACAGCTGTTAAATAGCTGCAAAGTGGAGCAGCTGCATGGGAGACAAGGAGAGAGGGATGTGGAGATGAAGGGATGAACGATCAAGAAAGACACAGACAGAAAGGCCCATGGGAGATGTTGAAATATTAGACTAAATGAAGCAGGCTGAGAGAGCTTATAGCACATGATGACAGATAAATGTTGTTAAACATGTTAATGGCTTGATACTTCATATTGTATGTTTGTAAATTTAGTTAATATCTGGAGGAAATCATTAAAAATTCAGTGAAGTCAATGTAGCATGAATATTCGCTCCTCACATAAAACAGTGTTTTGTGTATTAAGCAACATTTTTACACTGGTGGTCTTATTAGAAAGTATTCTGAGAGATGTAATGCTATTCAATTAAAAAAAAAGAAAAAGAAAAGGACAGTTAAATAATATGATAACAACTTGTCAAGCTCAATTAAATTATTTAAGTAAATTACAGGTTTTGCTTTTAAATTCGCACAAATCAATATGTTTATATTAACAATCAGATCAAACGGTGACTGAGTATGTACCAGTCACATTAAGGGAGTTGCTTGTATTGAGAAACACAGAGACTTATCACCAATATCTGCAGTTCCGTCAGCTCTGTGGAGCATTTAGGTGTGATCCAGGTCGTTCTTTGAGTTTTCTTGCCCGCAACTCTCCTCTTATCAACCTGCTGCAGTATTGTTTGGCTTCATTTGACAGTTAGTGCACAGATACAGACAGGAAACCTATGAAAAACTGCAGAAGTTGCACTTATGTGGCTTAACCAAAAGGATATACTCTGGGCAACTGAGCAGGCAGCTGGTTAAAGTGAAAAGGCTCGCATGAATCCACTGTATGCTGCATACAACATGCCCTGCAAACAGGTGAACCCAGAGAGCACAGAGGAACATTTAACAGAGCAAGAGAAAGGCATTTTTATCAGGACTTTGTGAAGAAAAAAAAACAAGCCATGAGAAGCAGGTCGCCAAAAACACAAATCTAAATATATGCCAATGTTACTCAATTGAGTAATGTTCATCATAATGTTTTATGGCTTGCTGCACTGCCCCCAAGTGACTTTTTGGAGTCCTGTATACCCAAGTATACCCAAAAATTCTGTCACATCCAGTTTACCTGTAGATAAAGAATCACCTGCTCAAATAACCACGGAAATATAAATGACAATATGTACAATACTTAGCAGTGGCGGAAGAAGTATTCAGATCCACTATTCTACACTCTACTACAAGTATTACCAGCAAAATGTAGTTAAAGTATCAAAGTAAATGTATAAGGTCCCACTGACTAATATATTATTATATATGACATCATTAGATTATTAATAGTGAAGCATCAGTGTGTAAGCAGCATTTTAATGTTTTAGCAGCTGCTGGTGGAGCAAATATAAACTGCTTTATAGCCAGTTTTATAAACAGGGACAACAGATAAATCTGAGAGGCTGTCAGATGATTAATGGGAGAGGAAAGAAGAAAAAACTGAGTTCTGATCCATAAATCTGTTTTCAGTTTTTGGACTTTTTCTCTTATCCTTGATTTTTGCTCGGGTATTAGATTATTTGAACATTCATTGAAACAAAACCATGTGAGAAGTTTAGAGGGAAAATAATCTCTGTTTGGTGCAGCTGTTAACAACTCATCGACGTCTGAAATCTGACCCCGACTACACACTGCTTTTTGTAAGATGACAGAAGACAAAAAGGTTGAAAAACACTGGTTTAATCTTTAACAATGTGTTGGATTTTATAAGTTTGTAAAATCATCCTCTGTGTCAAATCTTCATTTGAAAAGAAATAAAGCTGTCAGATCAATGTAGAGGAGTAAAAGTAGGAACTAGCATCAGATGGAAATACTCAAGTGAAGTACAAGTATCTCAAAATTGTACTTAAGCACAGTACTTCAGTAAATGTACTTGAGCAGTTACTTTCTACCACTGGTGATTACACTTGTTGGATGTGGACTGCCAGCAATATTGAAGTACTGGGTATTTTTACACTGTGGTATTGTTTTTGGTAATGAAGATTTACAAGTTATATTGTTAATAACAGTAGTAGATCATGTTTATTAGCAGCAGCAGGAGCTCAGTATTATATTAGTTAAATTAGCCTGTTGGAGCTCCTCTGTTCTGTGTGAGTACAGTGTAACAGCAGGAGGAGCTGACTTGAACAGATCTGACTGTCTCCAGTGGACAGTAAACATGTCCAGGCCGTGAGGTATCAGCAGTCTGGGGCCACATCCTCCATCCCTTCATCCCTCCATCTCTCCGGGGAGCATCAGTGGAGCAGGTGCTCGCCCTCCTCCTTCTCCTTCTCCTCCTCCCCCTCCCCCATTCCCCTCCCCTCTCATACCCCGCCTCTCTCCCTCTTCTCTCTCTCTCTCTCTCTCTCCCTCTCTGAGGACAGTTAATGAGTTGTCCTTCTCCTTCACATAATCTCCACATCGGTGCGTGTTGTGCTGCCATCGCAGAGATCAAGCAGTATATCGCTCTGCGCAGAGCCGTCATTTATCTACGTGCAGAATGCGCAAAAACCGAGGATGTTGTTTCCTTTGGTGAGGCGGTAAGTTGTGTGCTTTTTGTTGTTATAGTAGCCCGAAAATGTCTTTGATTGCTTTGTTGTTTCCCGGAGTGAATGAAGCCATTTCATTTGTGCCTCTTTTCTGCTTTTAAAGTTGACAGTGGGTTGAGTTATTGCTATGATTTCGCCTGTGGCGCTGAGTTGTGGATTTATTCAATGACTTTATGGCTTCTTACAAAAAAATAAAAAAATAAAATAACCTCTCAATCTCTCGTTCCTGTTAGAGCTTTTACTTTGTAGTAGTCATACGTGCTTCCGTCTACTTTATGGTGTATTTTTTTCTTTTTTTGCGTTATGGCTATAATTGTTTATCTTTGATGTGTGTGGGCAGTTCTCTCCTCAGTTTGTGCTTCTTTTTTCATCTTTTTTGTCAACATCTAACGGATTGTTGGAAGTGAAACCGGAGCTATTTTTTTTAGATGAACTGAGGTAGGCTATAATACTCGGCTATAAGTGGGAAGTGTGACGTTGAATCAGTCGGTAATAATATGTGATCAGACAAGCGGGTTCAGCTTGACGGACAGTGTAAAAAAAAACCCAACAGGAGTAAACTGCTTCTGGTTTCCAGTTTTAAAATAAAAGTGTTAGCGTGTGTCACAGTGGAACAAATATACGGGGTAGTATTTAATTTGAAGGCTTAAGAAGTCTCTCGCTTTCCTCAGAATAACATTTGTAGCCTATATTAGCTTTTATATTCCCATGCAGGGGTCGCTGCATGCTCTTACTTTGAAGCCGGAATGATCCACTTCCTGTTTAACGCATTCAATCGCGTGTCTTGGCGCAGCTGCGTGAGGTGAGGCTCGTGAGCTGTTTGAGGTTCCTTGTTGTGTCTTTCTTGTCAAACTTGTCAGTGAACAAATACCTCACCTGTTTGTTCCTGGTCAACTTAATAGAGAGGAAGACAGACCTGAAAAACACCGCCAGTCTCCTCCATGATAGTTTCTCTCAGCACCCATGGGAGATAGAGGAGTCGCTCTTTAATCCGGGACCTTTAACAGTGACTGTATTGTTTGGCTGAGATAGATGCCGTCGGGCGCATTAGCAGCAGTCAAGCGGATCCCGTCGCTTTTGTGTGTGTACACAGCCCGCAGGTGGAGCTCGACACGCACACACACACACACACACACACGCGCGCGCACACACACACACGCACACACACACACACACACACACGCTCCATGCACCATGTACCATGTGCTGCTCCTGACCTGCCGTAGACCAGCTGCTCAGCAGGGGTTATTGAGTAAACCTCCAATCTCTTTAATTACCTCCTTCTCGTATAGATACTGTAAACCCAGACTCGACTGCTCATGGCTTCAGATTCACCTCAGTGCTTTTACATCTTTAAATGATTAAAAAAAAATAATAATAATAATAACTGAAGTTGTTAGCCAATTAACAATATTCATATTCATTCTGTGTGTCTTTGGTAGGCTTCTCATTCTTATTACTGTGATATGTTTTATCGCTTGTAGTTTTGCTGTCATAAGAGCTGAAACTTAATAGAGTTAATTAATTGACAAGAGTATTTTTATAATCACTTAAACAAAAACATTTTCTCCTTCCAGCCTCTTAAATAGGCTGTCACAATTCCACTATTTTTTTGTTGTTGTATTTTATTACTTCCTACAAGTTGGAAGTTGTTTTTGGTTATGTTTGTTTGATTGTTTTTTTGCAGAAAAACTACCAGTTTTACTTTCATGAAACTTGGTGGAAGGGTGTAGCCTGAGCCAAGTAAGAACCCATTAAATTTGGGAGCGGATCCAAATCAGAGGGCAGATCCACTTATCATTATAACATTCGGGCCTACTAAATGCTATATATGGTAAAATCCAGTAGATTTTTAGCAGTGACAAAACAAAGGTCATTCTAAAAATATGCCGACTTCATATCATAAGCCACATTCACTGGCACCAGTAATCCTCTGGGAAACACATGCACTTAAGATTTAATACAGCAAGTAATCTATATGGAGCACTGTGGGACAGGGAGGAGAGAAGCGAAACCGGTACAACAGCTGAGATGCAAAGCTTCAGCATATTTTGACATCATTTTAGTTTTGAAAATATATCCGGGCATACGTAGAGGTTGCAGTTGCAGATTTGCATATCAGAGAAGAGTGGACTGTTGGCCTTGATGGAGGTCTGCGCTCTCCGAATTTAAAACATTTGGACCTGGACCTGTGTTTGGACTGACTGTCTCCTTGAGTACCGGGAAACTTCCACATCTATTTTTTCGAATGAATCATCAAGAAATAAATGTTTTTAAATCATGGAAACAGCATCTACCTGACCTTATCTGTAGTATTGTTTTGTAGCTTAATAACGAGCAGTCAAAAGCAGGTACAAGCTGACACATGATAAGTCAAGTGGCAATGCCGCACGGCTTTTACCAAAATCTATATAGTGATGATATATTAGGAAATAATCCATCAAATCTATAAAATAACCCATTAAACTTCATTTTCTGAGAGACCTGGCCAACAGAATCAGCTCCCCTCTGATTTGCTGACCCAAGCTGCACTTTAAATGTAACTCTTTCAACACTATCATTGTTTACCACAGCGATAGTTGTTCTGCAGGTTTTCTTACACGCAGTTCAATTATACGCTGCACTTCCAAACACCTGCCTGACAGGAAAGTTTATGCGTGTCTATTAGTCTGCGTGTCCTCATACACCTTTGTGCAATGAGAGTGTGTCTATGTGTGTCGACGTCCCCCCCCCCCAACCCCTCCCTCCCCCCACTTCATGTTTACTCAGATGGTTGAGGTCTATAGCCACCACAGCGGTGTCGGCACCTGGTGAGCGCAGCCCGCCTCAGGCCAGAGGAGGAGTAACTGTGGCTGTCAACTGTCTGACACAACCCTCTGTATATACCTCTACCACCAATTCTGAACACGCACACGCACGCACACACACACACACACACACACACACACACACGCGCCACACTCGCACGCCACATAAAAACCTGCGGACAGGAGTCCGACGCAGCCGGGCGCCAAAACAAACTCAGACGGGGTAAGATTGGTTTGCCTCAGAATGTTTTATCTTTTTGCATCATCTCCGTATCAGAGAGGTGAGACCGAGCCACACGGCGAAGAAGAGATCGATGACAGAGGGGAAAAAAACAGAACGTAGCCGACGCGATGGGAGAGGCTGTCGAGTGAGAGGTAGGAGAGTGAAAAAGAGATAGGAGGAAATGACAAGGCAAAGAAATGATAACGCGGACAGATAGCGAAAATTGTGAGGCGTCCGAGTACAGCTGCTATTTATATCTTCTTTCTCTATCTGAAAGACAGTGACAAGATGCTTGTAGACAAGTACACTGATTAAAGAAATGGAGAAGGGGCCGGTGAAAGAGGAACAGCGCCCTGCAGCCAGGAGGGGGTGGAGAGAAAGGCCTAAAGTTCAGAGAAGAAGAGTTTTTCCAACGTAGCCCTGCCTCCTTTTCTGACAGATGACATTTCAGCTCTAAGCTGTGGCTGTGATAATTTATAGACCTTTCACTAACATCTTGACTCTGTTATGATTGCACAGTAAACATGGCTCTGCTCTGGCTGACTCACTGTAAAACATAAAACAGAGTAATGACTGTTACACTTCCCATACTTCCTCCATTATTTCTTATTGTGCTACAACTCTCTGCTCCAGTGTCTTTTTTGGACGCGCTTTGTGTTTTATTTTTGTTGTTGTTTTTTGCTGGAGGTGTTGGTTATTACAGTATCTGCTTTTTCTGCTCCATTTATCCCAGGACCATAAATGCGTGCTGGCTGTTTGGTCCCCAGGGGTCACATGCATATGTTTTGTGACGCACAATGCCCGAATCCTGAGTCAGCTAATTGTGTCTTTTCTTTTGCATGTATTTGCACAGACAGCCCGCATATGTGTGTTTCATTTGATGTCATTGTTCTGTCGGGGTTTTTTTTCTGGCGTTTCTGTTAATTTGTGTGCCGTCAGTGTGATCGCGAGTGTGTGAGATGCCAGAGTGGGAGTGTGTGTTCGTTGTTTATGGATTGTAAGAACGTGTTAAGTGTTTCTGTGCGAGCTGCAGAGTGACTGGAGCTAGTAAAGCCATTTAGCAGCCCCTGGAGTAACCCAGGAGACTGCTGTGTTGACGCCACTCTGACTGCTATTACAGACAAGTTTAAGAGGCTGTAAAACATTTGGCTACTTTTCCCTCTCCCTCTCCCCTTCCTTGTGTGTGTGTGTGTGTGTGTGTGTGTGTGTGTGTGTGTGTGTGTGTGTGTGTGTGTGTGTGTGTGTGTGTGTGTGTGTGTGCACTTGTCAGAGGAATTTGGAAAAGTCTGCCAGCTATTGTAACAACAACAGTAGCTGTTGTTGCGATTAGTATCAGCTGTAGAAGCCCAAATAATAATGTCTTAAAACTTAAATGGAGCATATTTTCTGCGAGTGCGTGATTGTGCGAGATCGACGCTTTGTGCGCCGACTCATTAATGGTCTAACGTTAGGTAACCGTTCATAAACACAAATGAGGATAGTCAATTTATTGTCTTAAGTGTTAACACAGGCGGCACTAAAACACACACACACACACACACACACACACACACACACACACACACACACACACACACACACACACACACACACACACACATGCCAGTGTGATGAGGGTTAATGAGTAGGTAGTGTGTTACAACCTCTTCTTCCATCCTAATGACCCATCCCTGCTTACACACACACACACACACACACACACACACACACACACACACACACACACACACACACACACACACACACACACACCTTGTGCTTTTTTTAATGAGCTGACGGGGCAGAGCAGATCCTCCCCTGCTGTCCTGACAGTCCCCCCTGAGTCGTGTGTGTTGTCTGTTTTTGTGTGTGAGTGAGCGAAAGTAAAAGAGGAGAGAGCGAGTCGCACAAAAAAAGGTGTTAAAGACGCAGGCCTCAACATGTCCGATATCACCTCCATCACGCCAAGCAGAATGCGATTGTGTATGTAGGTGTGTTGATGAATGGCGTCGCGCACGGATGTAATTTCCATTTTGGCAAAGCTCAGGGCAGGTTGTGTCTCTGGCTTAGTTCCAGCCGTGTCGGTGGCTTCAGGAGCCGGAGTGTCAGTCGGTCGATGGATCAGTGGTCAGCACTTTGGTCCGGGGTGAGATATTGGAAAAATTGGATGGATTGCAAAGAGATTTTGGGCAGACATTAATGGTCCCCTGACTTTTCATGGAGTGCCACCAGCAGGTCAGATTGCACACTTGTCCAACGCTCCGGTTCAAGACAGGACAGGTTAAAAATTTGGACCAAAAAAACAAACAGCCACCACCAAATTTAAAGATTAATGCTAACATGTACACAGCTGTGTTACATGTCAGGGCATTTTCAACACATGCGTGGATGCTGACGTGCTATCAAACGGGAGCATAAGCATTTATGCTCGCAGTAAATATGGTTAGCATTATGCTTTCTGCATTCAGCTCAAAACTGAGCCCAGAATATTTAGTCGCTGTTTACAAGCAGCAACCTACTGTGATGTCACCCATTGGTTGAGTGAGAACCTGAGGACGCTATGCCCGTCCAACTTTGTAGGAAACCTGACTGCACCCCAAGCCTGTCAATTAAACCATCATAGAGAGCCCTTAATATCTACTTAATTATGGGATTATATTCAGAAGAACCACAAGAACAAATTGGCGAATGCCACCGTGAAACTTATTGACTTTGTATTTTATGAGAGAAATAGATTTTTTTGGAGCCAGGCCCCGGTGGCCCTCAGTGGTATTGCACGTTAAGGCACTCCCATCACTATGCACTTTTTAATATACAGTCTATGGTTGTTTACAATTCATGCTAGTATTTCCAGCAATGTCAACATGTTTGTATATTTATAGTAATGTCAGTTGGTTGTTTACTTGTTTGTAACATGTTAACTGCATTCGTGTTGGCAATGCTAACGCTCGCACTCATCTCCAAGCGCGGTGAGGTTCAGGTGGCTGAAAACGTACACCGTCTGCTGCACAGAGGGTGAACCCTCGTGTTTTGGCCTGGCAACATCCCCAGGCCAAATTCACATGTTTTGTGCCCTGTTATTCATCTGAACACCAAGGTTGTCTCTCCATTTCTTCTTCTTCTTCTTCTTCCTTTTCTTCTTCTTCCTTTTCTCTCCCCCCCCCCCACCCCCCAACTGTTTTGTGATGTAATGAGCCTGACAACCTCACGGTGCTGCGAGCGCGGCCTTTTAGTCCTGTTTACTCATTCAGTCATCATTTAAAAAAAAAATAAAAAAATAAAAAAAAGATTTCTAGAGGGGGGGGTTGAATGTCTTAATTTGTATTTAGGTTCTGTTGTTTGTGTCATCCTCCAACCCGCTGCTGTGGAGGTCAGAGGTGAAAGGTGATAGGTCACTGTAAAAACCACCCCCGCCCCCCACCCCACCCCACCCAACCACCCACCCACCGCAGGACCCCCGTGTCCCAGAGCAGACAGAGCTGACTAACAGAGAGACAGAGTGATGGATGGAGGGTTAACACTACCCTCTACCACACACACACACACACACACACACACACACACACACACACACACACACACACACACACACACACACACACACACACACACACACACAGCTCAAATCACACATACACCCTCCCCGTCATCACCCTCCTCCTCCTTCTACTCATCCCTCTCCACCCCCTCACCCTCTCCCCCCCCCCCCCGCCACCACCGCGACCGCCGCCGCCACCCTCCCTCCCCAGAGTGCAAGCCAAAAGGAGGAAGGATGAAGGATGAAGAGAGAAAAGAAAACGACAGAGAGCACAGTTTGAGAGAGAGGAGAGCGACAGCTAAGGAGGGAAAATGGAAAGATAAAAAAGAGTGACAGAGAAGAGAGGAGTAGGAGGTAGGATGGAGAGGGTGATAGATGGGGAGGGAGAGGATGGAGGAGGGGGAGGGGGGGCGGTAGATGGAGAGGAGGAGTAGGAGGAGGAGGGGGAGGAGGGGGGGTGGATAGAAAGGAGGTCACGTGACCACGTAGCAGCTGCAAGGCTGAGAGGGAGAGAGTGAAAGAGTCTCACACAGGAGCAGAAAGACGACGAGCGGGAGGAGAACAGCAAGCGGGAGGGTGAGTGTTTGCATGTTTGTATTATGTACATATGCACACGCTAGAGCGTGTGTGTGTGTGTGTGCGTGCGCGCTCGCGGATGACACGGATAAGTATCAGAGGAATAGCCTGTAAGAAAAGATTGAAGGAAGAAGGAAGAAAGAAAGCAAGAAACAGAGAGGAGATTATGTGTGTTGGCTTTTGTTAAATAAGCTCCAGTATGCTGAGATAAACGAGAAACAGAGAGAGAGAGAGAGAGAAGAGAAGAGAGAGAGACGGGGAGGAAAGAGTGAGAGAATGGAGGGGAGGGAGGGAGGGAGGGAGAGAAGGAGTCGATAGAAACTGTCTTATCATCTCTCCCTTGACTGCTGGGCTCAGCAGAGACAGAGATATGGACACACACACACACACGCACGCACGCACGCACACACGCACACGTTCACGCGCGCGCTCGCGGGCTGTCAGGATCTGAGCTTTTACTCTCTCTTCATCTCGCTTTTCTTTTCTATCCGATTCTACAGTTTCACTTTCAATTAGCCTGTAAAGACACGTAAATAAAGACATGTGTGAAGCCGCGGAAGTAAGGAAAGCAGCATAAATAAGGAAACCTGGAAAAAGAAAACGTATACACGAGTTGTCTATAAAAGCAGTTCGGATGAAAGAAGCTGCAGGACATGTTGTGGTCTCGCGTTGTGTCAGCTGGCAGGCTCATAAAACCTGGAACCGTTTTTTTTTTTTTTTTTTAATACCGTCATCATATTCAGTTTTAATTGCTGTTGTTTTTTTTTTTTTTTTTTTTGTATATTTAGGACGTACAATACACCCAGGTAACCTCTGGCAACCTCTTGTTTGTTTCCACTTGACGTAAGATGCGGCCACCCTGCACTTCATACATGTTCTTTCTCTCACTTCTTCTGCTTCCTCTGTTGCATTGTTTGCCCACGTGTGCGGCAGGTAGATGAAACGAGCCAACCCGACATCTGTAAATATGACATTACTGGTACTTTTTTTTTTTTTTTTTGGGGTACTAAAACGCTGGGAGCTGGGAGTGCTCTTTATTCTTTCAACATTGTCAGCGTGACGAGCTGAACGTTCAATAAATGGTGTTCAGCGTGTGCCTCTTTTGAAATGTTTCACGAGTGTGTTTTAACTGCTTTGCCTCTTTTGTTTGTTCTTGCGGTCTTGCGTGTGTTTGTGTGTGATTTAAAGGTGTTTGTGTGACTGCGCGTTGTGTTGGTAATGAGGTCATTGCTGTAGCAGGCAAAGGGGGGGGGGGGGCTGCCGGGCTAATTCCAGCTGTAATTAACATTAGCGGGTCAGTGCGAGGGTAAAGGGTGAAGACAAAGGTTAGTCTCACCGTGTTTGCTCTCCGAGTGTCCACTGTCCAGCAGACATAGGTGTCGGTTATGAGTGTGGCTGTTTATTTGTCTGTGTTGCATGTTTGTATCAGAGAGGGTGTAAAAAAAAAAAAAAAAAAAAAAATGTTGGGATACCTAATAATAAGGTTTGCGTGTGGACTCTCCCGAGGTCTTAAGATGTGTTGACTGGCTCCCTTGAGGAAATGGACATGTGTGCACTCGTGTGTGTGATTTGCTATTAGGGTCACCGCTCTATCTGACACAGCTCCACTCCCTCCACTCTTGTCTCTCGCGGAGCACAGTGAGGGCACACGCGTGGGTCAGCGTTGTGCACTCACTCGCTATCCGACACAGAAGCACGCACACACACACACACACACACACACACACACACACACACTTGTCAGTTGAGTTTTATTCATTCATCAAAAATAAGATGTGTTCAAAGACTCGGTGCTTTTTCTTGCAAACTGACACGAAGCACACAAATCCTCTGTGGAAATGGGAGTTATTGAACTCTCCTCGGTTGGCAGAGGCGTCACGGCGTTTGTGACGAGTGCATTGTGCAGTGTTTTATTCTAAAGATATCAAAATGATAAAGTTCCTTTCCTCACATCTTTCTTCCCACTTTCCTCAGGTATGAACCATGAGTCCAATAAATCACCATCATTAGGAATGATCTCCACGGCAACGCGCACCACGGCTACAGTCAGTCCCCTCAGCCCACTAACCAATGGGAACGCGGTTGCCCAGTCTGCAAACTCCGGATTCGCTGCTGCCCTACGTAAACTGGCCAAACAGGCGGAGGATCCCAGAGGTGAGTGATGATCTAATCTCCCTAAAAAAAAAAAAACCCAGGGCGCACGCACGCACGCACACACACACACACACTTCTTTGTTGGTCTCACCCAAAAACAGCCTCTACTACAGGCGTCAGGTGAGAAGGTGAGACATATAACACCTTATTTAGTGAGCTTAGAGGTGCTGGGAGGTGGATTTTGTTACTTTTGGACAGATCCAGCCTTTGGTCTCTGCCTCCAGTCTACGCTGATAGCGGGTGCTTCATATTTAGCATACAGACATGAACGTGTTATCATTCTAATCGTCTAAAACCCGTCATAAAGGGAAACAAGTTTTTTGTCAAAATGGGAACGAGGTATAAACGACTGACAATTGGACAACGCACTGCCAGTGATAGCGTGAGAAGATCATTTCACAGACCAAGGTTGTACTTTGTGGTTTAACGTGAAATGTGTTACTGCCTGGTAGCTCTTCGTGTGTGTGTGTGTGTGTGTGTGTGTGTGTGTGTGTGTGTGTGTGTGTGTGTGTGTGTGTGTGTGTGTGTGTGTGTGTGTGTGTGTGTGTGTGTCTCCTCCCTCAACTCCTTGGTGTCCTAATGAAGGTGTTGGATAAGAGCTGACCTATTCTGACCTCTCCCTCTCTGTCTCTTCCTTCATTCGTTTCCATTCATCTCCTAATAATGAGAATCTAATTACAGCCAATTATAACAAGCTCTCCCTTCTCTGTCCCCCCTCTCTCCATCACTATCTCATTTTCTCTCTCTTTCCCTTTCTCATTATTTCTCTCCTCCTTTCAGTCTCTGGTTGTGTTTCTGTGTGTGTGTATTGATTAGTGATGGTTACAGTAATAGAGTAATGCCAGAGTGAATGTTACAGACAACACACACATAGTCGACCACATTTAACACTTCCCCTTTGCTGTGTCACACCTAGTATCTTTTCTTTAACACATTCATTTATGACATCCTTTTTTCACGCTCTCTGATTTTTGTCCTTTTTCATCACACGCACACTTTCATCTTGTGTCCTTTCCCTTCCTGTATCTTTTTACTCTCTCCTTTATTTCAGTCAAATTTTTTTTTTCTCCAGAAAGCCTTTCATCAAAGTCAGTTGACTTTGTCACACTGACAAAAAAAAAGAAGTTATTTTGTCACAGGAGGATTGTTTGATGCCGAAATCGTTTTAATCTGATGAGCCGGACGTTTATTCTTGCCTCTCTGGCTGTCATTCATCGCCTCTCCTCTCTCCTCCTCTCCTTAGGTTCTGCCCTCAGCGGTGAGCCGTCTCCAGTCTCTTCCCCTGCCACCAGCCACAGCTCACCAGTCACCACCCCTAAGCGGGGCTCATTAGGGCCCCTCTTGGGCCAGAACAGGGGCCACAGTGTCCCCGGCACCCCTCCGGTCGTCACCATTGCCCCCACCAAGACCAGCAACGGCCTGTGGAGGGCCGACGGGCGACAGGTAAGAGATGTCATTTGTCAAACTGTTGTACCTGCTGGTGTTGCAGACCAGACATCTGCTGCTCCTCCCTCTTTGTGAGTCTGTACTTTTTGTTCCCTCATCTTGCTGGTCTCTCCTCTTCTCTCTCTCAGCTCAGATGAGTGCTCTGTCTCTCTCTCTCTGTCTCCTTTATCTGTCCTGCTGCTGCTTCTTCCATTAAAGAAATAGTCCCAGTGCTTGTGACCATCCAGCTGTCAGAACCAGCCATCCAACCTTTTCTTTTTTTCATTTACCCCTTGCTGTCTTGCCTCACTCTTTCATTTTCATGCTCTCACCCCTATGCCTCACCCCTCCTTCCTCTCGCTAATCAGTCCGTGTCTTTTTCAGCAACACATGAGGGGTTTGTAAAGAAACACTGGAGGCTGCAGAGACTGGCACCTATTGTGTTCAGCTTCCTGCAGTGTTTGTGTGTATGTATGTGTGCTCATATGTGTGTGTGTGTACTTGACCCTTCACCACAGAAGGCTTAGGATGTGAAGAGGGACCTGTGTGTGTGTGTGTGTGTGTGTGTGTGTGTGTGTGTGTGTGTGTGTGTGTGTGTGTGTGTGTGTGTGTGTGTGTGTGTGTGTGTGTGTGTGTGTGTGTGTGTGTGTGTTTGCTTGCTTGCTTGTGGGTGTGTGAGTGAATTTAAGCTGGGGCAAGGAACCAGGCCCCTCACACAAAGCAGGGGTTAGCCCCCACAGTGGCCACTTCCCCCTGGATCAGAGCTGCCTTTCTCCCCCTTCACAAAGACCACTCTGTGGCTCTGCTTGCCTGGGGCTCTCATTCAGACATTCAGGGAGAAAAAAGGAGGGAGGGAGGCAGGAAAATAGAGAATAGGATGTTAAGAAAGGAGGGGAGGGAGAGAGAGAATGAGCAGGAGCGCAACAGAGTGAGGGGCTTTAAAGCTTTTTGTAAATTCAGTATTTGTCCTTACTGTGCAGCGTGTCCTAGAGCAGAGACAGACAGAGCACAGGACAATTTAAGCAAAAGACTGTGTGTGTTTATTGCTGTGTCTGTGAAGGCCATTGGTTGTCTGCGGGGTCAGAGGTCAAGGAATGTGATGGCTGCTCTCCAGACCCTCCATGTGTCGCCATCCCTTCTCAGTGGAGTTTGCTGAGTGAGTGAGTGAGCGAGTGAGTGAGTGAGGGAGCTAGAGAGTGAGTGAGTGAGGGAGCGAGCGAGCGAGAGTGAGAGAGTTCATCCCACATTTGAATCTGATTTCCATCATTGACTTATCCAAAACTATTCAAACATATTTAAAGCAGATATTTTACTCCAACTCAAGTGTTGGTCATTTGTTTTTGGTTTGTCCATGGTCAGCCCGACCTGCACTGCTGTCTGTTGCTGTAGCAACAACATATGACACATTAGTGGAAATGTATGTATTTTTCTCATTATTATACAACAGCAGAAGGCTTCCTGGCAGCTTTTCTTCTTTATACTGGAATAATCAATGTCCGCAAAGACCTTTTCCATTATGTCGCTTTTCAGGGTTAAAATTGAGAATAATTTTGAATATTTAGCCTGTAGTAGTATGGATGGCAGTGTCGGTCTGTTGGTCTGTCAGCTGGTCCATCACACCACTTTGGTGAAATATCTCAATAACTATTGGTTGAACCAACTTTTATTTGTGCAGACATACATCCCTTGAGTATCAATCCTAACACCTTCAGTGACCCTCTCACTTCTCGTTTGTTGCCGTTTTCAGGTCTAAACTTTGTTACTTTGGTTTAAGATCAGCATCCTGCAAAACAAATGGCATCCCCATCAGTTTCAGCTGTGCTTTGATTTTAATGACGTTCTGTTAATACTAGCGTGCTAACAACTAAGGTGATAAACATAGTAAACATTACACCTGCTAAACATCAGCGGGTTTGAATTGTTACCATGCGCATAGTGATGTTAGCATTTAGCTCACTGGCACACAACCTCACATGGCTGTAAACATGGCTGTTAAGTCTTTGACTTGTTTAAGATTTTCTTTTGGCATTTTTCACTTTTAGTTTGAAGAGAGAGTAGAGTAATGACACATGACGTATTGTGCAAACTGGGACATATCCAAGCCCATCTTTGCCAGCTTTGCCTCCTATTGTACGCTGTACTCATATGCAAGTTTGGAAAACGTCCTCTTTCGTCATGCTGGTGATTTAAAGGTTGGAATTTTTCTATATGTAATAAAGGATCAGATGTAGTGTGGTGGCGACCAAATCCTTCTAGTGAGAGAGAGAGAGAGAGTGTGAGTGTGAGTGATGAAGGAGAGAGCAGTTGGCCCGATATTAGGATCATCTTTGTGCTTTGATCTTGACCTGTTGTGACATATCAGACCCACTTTTCCACTCCGCTGAGCCGCTGGGTGCAGCTCGGAGGTTTTTACCCAGTCGCGCTCCATCTCATTTCTCGCTTCTCTTTTCCTGAACTTTTTTCTGCTCAGTTTGAATCTAACACACACACACACACACACACACACACACACACACACACACACACACACACACACACACACACACACACACACACACACACACACACACACACACAATCATCACAAATACACACCGTACTATCGGCTCTCACACTGTCTGTGTGACTCTCTGCCTCCTTGTCAGGTTGAGCCGAGTGTTCAGGGACTCGGTAGGGAGCGGGTGGGAGCTGAGAACACCCAGCCACAGCAGGATAAGAGAACTCCACCCATCCCTTCAACTCACCCACTGGCTCACTCCTTTGGCCTCACCCACGGCAGCATCATGCAAGATCCCCGAATACAGAGCATCAGGCAAGTGCAGCACACACATGTACTGTGTGTACATAAAAGTAAAGTCAATGTTTTTGATTAAAACCCTTTCATACAGAACTCCTTTGAAACCTTGATGAAACAATACTGTGTGCTTGTTCTGCAGTTTGCCGGGACAGATGCACCCTGTGGTTCCCTCGGGTGCTGTTCCAGAGGAATACCTGAGAGCACTGCGGCCTTTCGCCAACTCAGATGACCTCAGACTGACCTCTCTGCCCCTGAGTCTTGACCCTGCTGCTGCTGCCCATGCCGCCGCGGCTGCTGCTTACTATCATCCTGCCTACCTGCACCACCCCCTGTCCTTACCGAGGTGACAATACAACATCAAACTCTCACGTCCTGTCGGGCCTCGACATACATGTAGTCACTCATACAACTGCCATCCAGCTATTTACCTATCACCCATCCATAACTTTACAGACACACACCTATTAACCAACCTGTGTTTACTGACCATTTAAGGTTAAAGTGCCACACGACAGACACCAAGGAAAAGCAAAGCAAAAACAAACATGTATGTAATTCATAGAGAAGGTACAAAAGTGTTTTGCATAAATGGTAAATGGTTTGCACCTATACGGCGCTTTATCACTTGAGAGGCCTCAAAGCGCTTTACAGCTTGCCTCCCTTTAACACACATATTCACATACAAATGACGGCAAAGCTGCCATGCAAGGCGATTACCTGCCATCGGGAGCAACCTGGGTTTTTAGTGTCTTGTCCGAGGACACTTCAGCATGTGCCACTTCTCTGCATCTGTGTGCAGACATATGTCTATACTTGCTGAAAACCCTGTAACAGTTCCTACAACCATCATCATCCTTTCATTTTGCCTGCAGTGGTTGCTTTCGTTTATCAAGACCATAACCCTCATTTCCTCGCAGATACTGTGTGGTCTGACTGGTTTTCCTTTATCTCTCTCAGGATGGAGGAGTCTCTGTGTCTTTCTGCGCTACGATCGCAGTTCTACTCTGTGCCTGCAGGAGGCGCTTTCCCTCCTCTACATCCATCTGCCCTGCACTTGCACCTGCCTGGAGGCCGCTACCCAGGAGAGCTAAACCACAACGCACTGTCTGAGAGGTAATGCCCTTTGTTTGTTCTTTCTTACTTTCTTTCTTTCTTTCTTTCTTTCTTTCTTTCTTTCTTTCTTTCTTTCTTTCTTTCTTTCTTTCTTTCTTGCTTTCTTGCTTTCTTCCCTCCCTCCCTCTTTGTCTGCAGGGTGGTGTAATCTCTCTCTGCTGGATAGGCACAGGTTGCTGAGTGTGTGATATTTTTAGCACACACCCCACAGTGCCTCCTATACACTCACCACATACACACACACACACACACTGCCCTTCACACACTCACCGTATATGCCCATACACATGCATATGCAAGCCAGTGCACACATAAAATCTCATAAGCGGGAAGTGTTGTTTACCCCCTCTTAGTCTCTCTCCTTTTTCCTTTAGTGCAGTTTGACAATACACATTGTTTCCCTGTGGCATAATGCAGGGGGGAAATGTTTGTGTTTGAAATGGATGGTATTTATCATCTGCTTCTGTAATGGCTCCTGCATATCTTGTTGGTTTGTTTGTGTGCTATTGATTGCTGGTGAATGTGTTCTGTTGTATGCGTGTGTGTGTGTTTGTGTCATTTTCCTGTGGATACCTATTAAGTGTTCATCTGCTCTTGCTCAGTCATGCTGTGTATGGATTATTTTCCTCATGGTAAATGGTGTGTGTGTGTGTGTGTGTGTGTGTGTGTGTGTGTGTGTGTGTGTGTGTGTGTGTGTGTGTGTGTGTGTGTGTGTGTGTGTGCGCATATCTGCTTGTGTTTCTGCGAGCGTGTGTGTGTGTGTGTGTGTGTGTGTGTGTGTGTGTGTGTATGTTTTAGGAGATATGTTTGTGAGGTTCACCAGTGTGTGGTTAATATCTGCCTCATGTTGGGTGTTGCATCTCTCACCTTCTCCCCTTGTGTGTGTGTGTGTGTGTGTGTGTGTGTGTGTGTGTGTGTGTGTGTGTGTGTGTGTGTGTGTGTGTGTGTGTGTGTGTGTGTGTGTGTGTGTGTGTGTGCATACTTGTCAACCTCCCCCACAGGCTACAGATGGAGAATGAGCTCCGCCAGCGAGAGAGAGAGCAAGAGCGTGAACGAGAGAAAGAAAGGGAGCGCGAGGCCGGGCTGGAACGAGAGCGGGAGCGGGAGAGAGAGAGAGAGCGGGAGGAGGAGAGGGAGAGGGAGCGTGAGAGAGAGCTGGACAGACAGAAGGAGAGGCAGAGGGAGAGACAGCAGCAGATGGTCAGAGCGGCGGAGAGCCACTACCTGGCTGAGCTGCAGGCTCGGAGGGCACCACCGGAGGACAGGGCCCGGCCAGGAGAGAGGCTGACCCTGAACAGAATGGGTACCTACACATGAACACACACACACACACACACACACACACACACACACACACACACACACACACACGCACGCACGCACGCGCAACCACACAGACACCACACGTGTGCTCATGTGTGTGTGTGCGCGCACATGCAGGTGCATAGACAACCAGATGCCCAGAGTTTAGGAGACTGCATGATTTATGCTAATCTATTGTGAGTACAGTTGGATTATTATTCTGTGTAAATCAAAGGAGAAAGAAGAGCTCAGAATATCATTTAAATCATCAGTAGAATTTCATTTGCACTTCTATCACTTGTAATTTCCCTTTACCTGCATGTTGGTTAGGTTGATATGAAATTTGTCCGGAAAATGTATGACCTCAAAAGAGAAGTCTCGGGTCAAAATCTTACACAAGATGTCTCCTTAATCTAGTCTAAGGCAGACTCTTGTGAAATTCCTGAGCATAGTCACATTTCCTGCATGTGAAACACTTCTGGTTACAGTGACCTTATGATATCTGCACGATTGTTCTTAGCTGTACGAAGCTTTTGCTATCTTTTTAGTGCATTTCCTTGTACTAGATTGACATTCCCATTATTGTAAAATGAATGAAGCGCAGAGGTCGGTAATGTCAAAGCAGTGAACTAACTTCTAAATTAAACTTCTTTCATGGCTCTTATTGCATTTTATGAAGAGGTAACCTGAAATTTTCTCAGGTGATTTCTTTTTTCTTTAATTTCAGCCAGTTGAGACACCTTTAAAAATAAAATTAAAAAAAATCTAATCTCTTTCTTGCATCCAAAATGTCATTCTCCAATAACAGCAGAATCCTCAAAATATTATGTTTTGTATTTTATTGTGGATTATCATGAACACTGCTGCCTTTTAAATGGAACAGTATGATCTGTTGGGTATAACTGTGGATTACAGTTCTGCAACAAGTACATTTCAAGTTAATGCATTAAAACTTAATGAACTCAATGCCGCATTCACACAAAAAACAATTGTCCATCGTTGTGCAAAAAAACTGCATGTGACATGTGTAATGGTGTCTACATAAATCCAATGAATATGTCTTTTCTAGTTTATACGTGATTCGTTTTTTTCTCATCCAAATGTCATCTTGAAACAAATTTACACAGACTTAATCATGTCGACACATAGACATTATCCATCAACTAATTCATGACTCCCCTGTTTTGTCCAGATAAATCAAAGGACTCGGAGCACTCAGGTTTCCCAGCACCTAAATCTCTGCCTCTGCAGCCTGGCCTTCACTCCTCCAGGGGCTCTGTACCGCACCCGGTGCCCAGCCTGTTGCCTTCCCACCTGGGCAAGCATCACGGGGGGATCCATGGAGCTCTGGCAGCCGCCATGATGACTCAGAGGGCCAGCGAAGAGGCGTGGTTAACACGACAACGAGGGCAAGGACAGGAGAGGGAGGGTCTGATGGAGCTGGGCCTCAGGTCACAGGGGAAAGGGGTAGAGCTGAGGAGAGAAAGCCACAGGTGAATATGCCGAATTAATTTTCTTTAGAAAGTAATTTGTACTCCTGCAGTTTCACACAGTCGAGGTCGACTTTGAAACTAAATGGAATTTTGTTTTGTTTTGTGTTTTTCTAAACAGAACCAATTCAGTCTATCACAACCCAGGTAACAAAGACATACCCCCCTGCCTCGGCGCTCCACCTCCCCTCATCTCACCTAAAGGTCCTCATCACCCTCCTGCCCCTCCCACTACACTGTGGAACCCAGCTTCCCTTGTTGACATGCCTGCAGACTCCCGCAGAAAACTCAGTCCTCCTACGCCGCCAAGTCGACCGCCTCCAGGCCTGACCAGAGTCGACAGGCCCCCGCTCAGCTGGGGGGAGCGGCTGGACGAGGGAGGCAGGAGGAGGGCAAAAAGCCCAGAGAGGTACCCCTCACTGAGGGGAGCAGGTATACAGGAGTCCTGGAACAAGAATGAGCAGGACACAGCCGTCCAGAGCCTCTACCACCAGCATCACATCAATAACCTCCACCAGAGGTCATGTTTGCCTCTGTCTAGCCACAGTAGCTGCACTGCCCAGGGGGGACGGGGTCAGACATCCTCTCCATCTCTGCTGAGGGAGCGACAGAGTCAGGCACCTGACAGCATGTTGGTGTATGACGAGGTGCTCCAGCAGCACCGGCGGCTGCTCAGCAAACTCGACCTGGAAGAAAAGAGGAGGAAGGAGGCCAGAGAGGGAGGTGAGAAGCCGCAGGGGATATGGCAGACAGGAGAAAGCGACTGGAGGGAAGGGTTGACTGTGTCATTAAGGCTTGCTCATAGACCTGTAATTTTTTTAATAATCAAAAATAATTCCTGTCTTGCTCTGCTTTCATCAGGTTATTACTACGACCTGGATGACTCATATGATGAGAGCGACGAGGAGGAGGTGAAGGCGCACTTGAGGAGAGTGACAGAGCAGCCCCCACTCAAACTGGACACCTCCTCTGAGGTGCATAAACATACAGACTCGCATGCCTTCATTACAGGTTTAAAGTTAGAATTTTGTTTTTGTTTGATTAATATTCACCTGCCTGTATTCCTCTCTCCAAAGAAAGTGGATTTCCTGCGCGTTTGTGGTCTCACGACACTGGCCCATCGCGATGAGCTTCTGGCTCAGAAGAGGAGGAAGAGGAGGAGGATGATGAAAGAACGCAGCCTCTCTCCCCCAGTTGTGCGGGGCAAGAAAAAGGCCCCTTCACCTCCAGCACCCACAACTCCCTTAACTACCCCGTACTCTGCCGAGCAGATGGACAGCACCTCCGAACTGGAGGAGAAAAAAGACTTCCTGTTTATGTTCAACCTCTCCCATGTCAGTCCACAGCAGAGGAGAGGTAACATATCTGTTATTCTCAGTTTTGTGTTTTTACTGATGTTGTAGGAGGGTTGTGAAGAAAATAAAGTCAGCAAGAATCTGGTGAAGAGGTTTTGGCAGAATATTCTTCTTTCTCCCGCAAGAGTAGATTTGGATCCACACGCAGGCAAAATATGGTATCACTTAAAAATGGTTAAATGCCATAGAAAAAGTCACAAACAAATATATAAAACTGTGTACAAATTTTATATTCGCACAGGACATTTTGAAATATATTCAAAACACATGAATATACACTGCTGTGCGAATAGACGTAAAGAGTGGATGCCTTCAAAAATATTGCCATGTGGCAGAGTCTGTTGCAGGACTTTCACAGAAGATAGTTCTTTATGAGTCTGGCTGTACGTTTGTGGTCATTGTCAGGCCACAGAAGGAATTTAAGACCAATCAAACGCCTCCCTGATGGTACTGTGTGATGGATAAGACTCTAAACTATTCACAGTACTGTATAGCCTACCTAATTTTTGTAATATGTCTCTGTTTCATTCACCCTGAAAAAGGTTTTTGTGGTAAGCCACCATTGCAAAAATGTCTAGTTTCAGATGAAATGGGACATCAATTCTAGGTACAAATCTGTATAAACTGCTCTGGTTTTCAGAAAATATTATTAGTTTTGAGTTTTTGTGGCTATAGTCTGTCTGCACTGGACTTTATCTCAGATCACCCACTTGCTGATATTTTTCCGTCAGTTCCTGGTGCCACTCAATTCTTTAAGTCCTCATATTTTTTTCAAATATGAATGATGGGTGTTCTCATTCTGTCTTTTTCTCTGTAGATAAAAAGAGGACAGAGGGGCTGCTGAGGGCCATTCAGAGGAAGACTGTGACGTTGGACACACTCAGACATAATCCTTTACCACTGTGCAGAAGTCCTCCGGCTCCCTCAGCTAGTGAGGCACAAACAGACACATACACATCAAGATTCGTGTTTAAAGTTGCAACAAACTCTCTTTAATAGTGCGCTTATTTTTTTTTTTAGGTGACTCTTCCTCAGCTCTGCCGCAGTGTCAATCAAATGGACACCTATATCCAGACTCTCCCAGCCCTTCCCCTCCTTGCTTGCACAAACCTAAGCACCTCCACAATGACACACTCAAACCCTCCGTGGACTCCCAGGTGCCCCGTATTCCTCCTCCTTTGGCCCCCCATCATGAAAAGGCTGAATTGATGGAGACTCAGTCTAACAGGAAGCTCCAAGCCCTCCAGAACGGCGCTGTCGCTCCTCCAAAAAAAGAGCCCAATCCTGTGCAGAATGGTCGGAGTCGTCCCTGGGAGAGGTTCACACCTGAGGCCTTTGCTCAGCACTTCCACCAGGCTGTGCTGCAGTCCACACACAACACGCTGCAGAACAAAGGTTAGCCAGTCACTCCCATAGGTGCATGGCCATCACGCTTGATAAGTGAATTTTAAAATGAGTGTTCTGCCATCTAGTGGTGACGTCGTGCACTACCTTAAAATGTCTTCTGCTCCACATATAGTGTATTGACTTCTTATATTGTGATAAAATTGGCTACAATGACTGAAACGGCCTTTTTTGTCTCGTCTCTTTTCTTCAAAGGAGTCCTAAACTGTGTCCCCGAGGCCGCGATGAAGGCCGATCGCTTGCTGCCTCACAGCATCTCTCAACTGAAAAGTTCAAGTCTCAACCATGCCCCTCAGCACGCACACGCCAACGGCCATCACTTCCATCCCACTGCAGCCAGCCGGGACACTCCAGCAGCACGGGACCACCTGTCTGACGAGGACGAGGAAGAGTCTGGTCAGGAGGAGGAGGAGGAAGAGGAGGAGACAGAGGAACCTCCAAGGAAGTGGCAGGGCATTGAATCTATTTTTGAGGCCTACCAGGAGTATGTGGATGGTGAGTAAATGTCATGACAGTTTTATTTATGCAGCCCAAACAATGTTTGTCTCAGAGGGCTTATAAAGTTTCACTCAATTACTTTTATCTAATGAATAATTTTAAGGCGAAAGCACTAATACAAATATGATTTCTTCATTCTTTATAAAGAAGTAGTTTAATTTAATACTTTATCTGGAAATACAGTTAAAATGTTTTATAATATCTGTATATATATAAAAACAGAAAAACAAGCCTGACTAAAAGTGTATTTTTGAAGTGGCTATCAATATATTTGACAGTTAAATATCCAGATAACGATATATCATCCAGTTGTGAAAGGCATAACATAAACCTTTCTTGTAAGGATCCCTGTTATTTGGTTCTGGAAGAATTTTGATGATAATATACAGAATAATATAGTTAAAAAATAAATTTGTAACTGCACTCTCGAAGAGTAATGAGTTAACAGCATCAGCGTTAGGGTCCATGTTTTACACTTTTCCTGTGTTTTATTTGCAATTTGATATCCATAAAAACTTGTGTTTGTGTCATATTAATATCAGTGACACTCTCTTCTGATCTGATTATTTTCTGAGTGACGCATGCCTAAGCCAACCACAGGGTTTATTTGGTCTACATAAAAAGTTGGCCAGTGGGCCGTGCTGAGGGCAAACACATGACATTAGCATTAGTTTGTGATGTCATAAACTTATGGAAGTTCAAACGGCTCGTCCAAATGGCACAGTGTGCTGACTATAGGCTGTGTACATTTTCTATGTGGACTAAGTGTTATGACACTTTCACAGTATTTATGCAGTACCTTCATCTGCTATATGATCACAGAAGAAATGCAAATCTGAATTCATGCAAAATAGGACCTTTAAATTAAAGAGTTGCATTAAGTCTGTTTTACGTAGCGGGACTATACCTGGATTATACTGTCAGGTTTGTGTAAAAGATACATCGAATTTTGTCTGTGTATTCCTCCCTTTGCAGAATGGAGTATAGAGAGGCAGGTTCTTCACAGTCAGTGTAAAAGACTTGAAGGACAAAACTACAATCTGACCAGAACTGCAGAGCAGCTCTCTCTCACGATGGGGGTAAGAGTCTCAGACTGATGCTGCATGCCTGCCTCTTTGTTTCCTGCAAATTTGTGCACTTTCATCTTTTAGCTGCAAGTTTTTTTCTGTTCATAAGTGACGTAGCTCCATGCAGAAAGTCCCAGTTCTGTAAATGAGTGTTGTGTCTTGTCTTTCGTTCATCAGGAGCTGGTGAGTCAGAGGCAGAAAGTGAGAGAGGAGAGGGAGAGGCTGCAGGCCCAGCTCGAGCACTTCAGGAGGTGTTTGACACTACCTAGCATTCACTGGGGCAGGGGGCAGGTCAACGGGCACACAAGATGACCTCTGACATCGGTTCTCTGAAGGTTACGCCCCTTATCAGCGACGGAACAATAACAAGAACAAGTCGGACTGGAGCCAGACCACCCTCTGCACTCGAAGCACTTGAAGGAGCCAGCCGTTGTCTTGTTACCTTTCTGGCCAGTCAGTTATTTTACCTGATTGGTCCCAGGTACAACGTTATTGCCTGCCATGTTTGTCACAGCAAACATGATCCATGGTGTCCGTGTAGTCAGGGCATTTGACTGTTTGATTCTGCCCATGGATTGTAACAACACTGTGTGGGGAAAAACAGCATCTTTTTTTTTTTTTTTTTTTTACAGTAACCCTAACCTCTACTATTACCCAAGTTGGCTTTAAGGCCTGTCCGCCATTTAGCCCTTATCATATCAGATTCTGTGTAAACTGTGTAAGTCCGCACTAGTGAAATGTGGCACAAAATCTGTAGCCTCGCTGGAGAGCGATGAGAAGAGTCCAGGCGTGCAGTGGTCACTTGGTTAGTCCTCAGAGAATGAAAGTTGAGTCAAGGAATCAAAGCACACCTCAGGCCTTAAACTTGACAGGATGCACTTGAAATGGAATCGGAAGAAATACTTGACCGGCCTCTGTGTGGTTTAATGTTGTTGTGTCTACTGAGTACTGTGTCTGACAGATGAAGCAGTGTGTGCTGGTAAAGGTTCTACAGAGCATAGAAAACATCTAAAGTATCTATATAATGGCAAACGGTATCAATGAAGTTTGTTTTTTTTCAGTGAAATTTTCCATTGATTATGTTACTTGTGATAGATGAAGACTTTTGTATGTTTTATTGCTTTAACCATTTCTTGTGGAAAGCCATATGTTTTGTTGAAATATGCTGCTGGTCAGAATGAAAATGTTTAGAAAATAAAGGACATTAGGACAGTTGTATTTCTAAAAACGTCATGTGATGTCAAAATGTTTGGGAGCTGGCCAAGATGCACTGGAGATGGAAGGCAGGACAGATGTCAGTCATTACCATTGTTCAGATGGTTTATTCAAGAGTCCTCATTCCCTCACATGCCTATAAATGTTGGAGACGGATGAATAAAAGTAATTTTTTTGAACGGCCTTTTACAGATTCTACACGTGTTCTGAGATAAATTGGCATCACTTGAGTGAGACAACAATACTTTCAGACATTTTGTCTAACCTTTAAAATGTTTTCACCATCCTGAATTTGATTATTTTGATAAACTTAAGTTCAACCTCTTTTGTAAAGGAAACAAAAAAGCCAAATTATTATTCAGTTCCATTTTTAGGACCGTGTCAAAACTAATAAACTGTATCTTTTCTCGAGATTTGAAATATTCCTCTGCTTGTTTATGGGTGACAAACATCAAAATGACACTATCCCTCTGTGGATGACTATAAACTACACCCTCTGTGGTCTTTTGATGAGATTTATTTTTGTTCAAGCCTGATAAATTACTGTCAGAAATTCATACTTTCTCTCCGCCTGAACAATAAGATCTCTTTCTACAAGCACAAGCTACGGTAGCAGCCTCCCCCAGTCCACCTGGCCGTCACCTGCTCAGTCTCCTCTACAAACTTGCTGTGAAATCTTGCATATTTGCTTCAATCAGTTGTTATGTAATGTATTATTTGGGCTGTATAATTGCGATGAATTATTTATTAACATATATTGCTGTACATTCGGATGGAAATTTACATTAAAATATTTGTAAAATGCCTTTAAATGTTATTGTCGTGTATCTGGGAGAGTTTTCGCTTCTGATAGATATTTCACAACAGTCTGCGTTGCACTTACTCAGGTTGAGGTCTTTTAGGTTTTGAATACACACGGCAGCAGATGGAAATTCATAAACCTTCATTGTGTTCAACACTCCAAAAAGCATTGCAAGCTGCTGTCACTTAGTGAAATAGCTCTTTAAAGTTTGATTACAAATTGTGCCATTCATAATAAATATGATTTAAAAGGATGGAATTACAATGTTTTAATATCAGATTTCAGCACGCACTTGAGAAGACAAAGTCTTTGTCACTGAGATTGCTGTGTTTAAAAATAGCCCATATCAATGTGCCGCTGTCAGCTTCCCATCCCCTGTAGTCATTTCCTCACCTGACATTTGAAGGCAGGACATTCGTTTATCCAGCTTTTGGGAGTGTACTGAAATATATTTGTGTTAATAATGGATTACGTTGATTTCAATTTGATTGGTAGGAAGTTGCACAAAATCCACAGAAGGGCGAGGGAGATGTCACTCAAGCCCTGATTAGGTAACAGTGTGGCTGGATAATAGATATGCAGGGGCTTTTTAGATGTTACGTCTAAATTATATGAAACCTTTATGGTCGATGATGCATTACTCTTAATTAAACTACAAAAACTATTAGTAGTCGGCACTGTCTCTATCTCTTTGAATGCAGGGCTTTCACTTATCCCAGAGTATTTTAACACTGTGATAGTACAACTCTTACTCCAGTAAAACATCTAGATACTTCTTCAGCCTCTGGATAAAAGTGATCTTTTACAATAACTTTGCAATGATTTCAAGGGGCCCATCTCTTTAAAGCCCATAATACAGATCCATCACACCCTCTCACTGGGTAAAACCTCCAGGGTTGAGCTGAACCCATTTAAGTTACTATATTAAACTTTAGTCAGTTGGGCAATCTTTGTCGATACAGTTCCTGCCATCTGCAGCCCAATAATGATCCACTTTTCAGTCGCAGAACTTTTACTTTTGACATAAAATAAAATCCTATTCAAGGCATTTTCAGCCTTTTTATATATATATATATATATATATATATATATATATATATTTTTTTTTTTACATATCACTTAATTGCTCAACAGGTTGATGCCACAAACATGTCTGGAAGCATCTGTATTTGTTATGTTTCTCCGCTCATTTATTCGGGTCTTTAATTGAATTTTTCACCCATGCGTACATTAAGAAAATACACAGGGATGGTGTACGAAGTATAATCAATGACCAATGACTTTAGTGTCAACACAGAGGTATTAAAGAAGAAATACACAAGGTAAAACAAACAACGTGTTGTGCAGATTAAGGCAACATACTTAATGGAAATAGAAAAAGAGGGATTACGCAGTGAATGCAGCAACATAACACAGTGGAAAAAATATTTTCCCCTGATAAAGCATGGTGCTTTATCATGTGACAAAAGCTGACGCTCGTGGAAATGTCTGGAAGCTATTCACATGGGTTCTGGATGACGATCAGCAGAAAGTTGTTCTCTGCAGGAGACGTAAAAGAAAAGAAAAGAAGAGCCATAAGTGTTCACTCGTTGGTTAATATATTACATGTTTGTGTCAGGGATAACTTGACAGTAATGTAACTACGCCACCCTCACCTGGTGTAACCAAAATCTCGTGTTTCTTGGAGCGGATGCGAATGAAGGTGAGGTCATTCTGAGGGTCGATATCTCTCACGGCGCTCCTGGCCATCATGGAGAGGTTGCGGAGAAGTCCTGCATACTGGACGGTTGTGGAGTTATCTAAAGTTGTTCTGATGGGGATGCCTTACAAGATAAAACAAGGAACCATTACAGACTGTGTTGTAAACATGTTACATCAGAAGAAAAAAAACAAAAACGTTTTCTTGGATAACTTACCATCTGCATTGACAATTATTGTTCCAATCACCCCTTTGTGGGTTTCAATCCTCTTCAGGAAGTCCTCAACTTCTGCCTGCAGGGCCCAACAACAACAACAAAAAAATTAAAAATATTAAATCACACATCAACAAATGAAAACAGGATTAACAGAGCCTGATTAAAATCAACAGCACCGAGGAGTGGTTGGTTTGCATTGGGTCAAATGAACGAGCGGGTCCACCAAGTTAGATAAACTACGTCATCGCGTAATTTCCACCTTCTAACGAAAATATCAACATCGTTAAGATTATAATTAAGTTACAAAATGAGATAATAACAAAACACAGTCAACTAACGTACTTCGCTCCTACCATTTTGTCCGAGGGGAGCTGTCCGTTCAACTTTTCCGTTGTCTTCTGGTGCGTTTCACTGTTGCCATGAGAAACGGAAGTGACGTCGGACGTAGGCGGAAGCGCAAGCGTTAGTCGTCATTGTGTAGAGCAGGGTTGTGCGCTGTTATTCTTTGCTGCAAAAATGCCGGAACTAGCAGTGGAAAATGTGGTCGTACATCCACTTGTGTTGCTCAGTGTGGTCGATCATTTTAACAGGTCAGTGAGCTCAATATTTAGCGTTTAGTCCGAAATATTGGAAGTTAATGTGAAAAGCGTAACGCTGCTGCGAGGCTAAGCTAACGTTAGCCCTGCTGAGTCAGAGCCCCATTAGCTAGTTAGCTGAGTGAAAGTGTGAGAAAAACAATATCTGTAAACTATAAAAATCGATCTAAATAACATTACAGGGTATAAGTGGTGGTAGTAGTAGTCATTAGTACCAAAGTCTTAGTGACATGATGTTTTAATTTAATTTGCGATGGAAACATGGTGACGCTAGCTTAGCTTGTTTACGAAGCATGGCGTTCAATTCTCACCAAAGTGATGATCTGATGGCTGAATTTGTTCTGTTCATTTTACGGTTTAAATCGACAGGATAGGAAAAGTTGGAAATCAGAAACGGGTGGTCGGTGTCCTACTAGGATCGTGGCACAAAAAAGTTCTCGATGTCTCAAATAGTTTTGCAGGTAAGTGTCATCGTCATCTCGGGGACTCGAAAGATTAAGTTAAAAAAAACAACAACACACAGTTGGTTGAGAGTATTAGTCCCAAGTGCGAAACTAACTTCCCTGAACTTTTATTTTCCTTTTGCCAGTGTAAAAAATAAGCAATCACCCCTGTTCATATTTTTTGTTGTTGATCATTGGTGACAAGGAGGCTGTGAGGGTTTCTTTAAAGAATGATGACCAATGATCCCCCCCAAAAAACATACAAATATATAAATAAAATAGAACTTGGTTGACCACAGCTGCGGGTCATTTTGACCCGAGGACAACAGGAGGGTTAAATGTTATTGCCCTCCTGACCTGAACACCTCAGCTGGCTCATTGCTGAGACACTTCAAGGATCCCTGTTGCCAATTTCCCAAGTTTGACTCAGAATCTGATGAGACTCTCTGTTCAAGACCACGGTGAAATGCGCACGGACCGGTGCTCACAAAAACGTGCGTGACTCGGGTGCTGGTGTTGATTAACCGAAGTAAAGTGGGATACTTTCAGTGTTTCAGTCCCGTTTGTGCGCAACAAGGAGCAGTCTTAGAAATCTTTGGCCTCTCGTTATCAAGGATCATTTTTGGGACTCCCCGAGAGCCACAGAATTCACTACATAGCCGATCTAGGGGAGCCCAGTCCTTATGACTAGTAAACGGGTCGGTTAAAATCACTGGCGTTCCCATTTTAGATATCAAACATACATTAGATAGCCTTTTACTACGGACTCATGATGGAGCTCAACACGGAGCTGAAATATTCTAAGAATTAATAAATGTTGGAAGTCGATTCTAAAACCCATTGTCAATGTTATAGTGCCATTTGACGAGGATGACAGGGATGACTCAGTGTGGTTCCTGGATCATGACTACTTGGAGAACATGTATGGCATGTTCAAGAAAGTTAATGGTAAGGCAGTGCCTGCATCGACATGATTACTAAATTTCCCCCGCTGCGGGATTAATAAAGTCTAATCTAATTCAATCATGTTTTATGTTACTGAATTACCCTCATTTCATACTTCTTTCTTGGTTTTCAGCCAGAGAAAGAATAGTTGGATGGTACCACACAGGACCCAAGTTACATAAGAATGACATTGCCATCAATGAGCTCATCAAGCAGTACTGTACCAATTCGGTATGTAACTGCTTGGTAGTTTCCTTTTCTTAATGTGCATGTTTCTGGGCAACCATTCTTTACTCATGGTCACTCTGTAATGAGTAACTTGTACACATACTTCTCTTTTTTTTTTTTTTTATCCCACCAGGTGTTAGTCATTATAGATGTGAAACCCAAAGATCTTGGTCTGCCCACAGAAGCATACATCTCTGTGGAGGAAATACATGACGTGAGTCCAAAAGAAGAATTATATGTTTTGGGATGAAAGTTCACAGTTGGAATTTTGGTTAATATGGGCAATTCACTTTTCCTAGGATGGCACTCCAACGTCAAAGACTTTTGAACACGTCACCAGTGAGATTGGAGCAGAAGAAGCTGAAGAAGTGGGAGTAGAGCACCTGCTGAGGTACTAAAAAAAGAAAACAAACGTCCATTCAAGCACATAGTAGCCACACTGTTAATCACGTATAAAGGTTTTAGTCACCGCAATATATAATGATGATCATAGTAAAGAGCCTAAACTATTTACTGTTTAACTGTAACCACCAAAGTGTGAACATTAACAAGCAGAAAGAAAAAAAAAAAAAATCCACATTTACTTGATTGAGCTAGAAATGTACACATGCTGGTGCTCACCGACTTCTCCTGACCACAGAGACATCAAGGACACCACCGTGGGCACGCTGTCGCAACGCATCACAAACCAGGTTCATGGCCTAAAGGGACTCAACTCGAAGCTGTTGGACATCCGCGCTTACCTTGAGAGGGTGGTGGCAGGCAAACTTCCCATCAACCACCAGATCATCTACCAGCTGCAGGATGTCTTCAACCTGCTGCCAGACGTTAATCTACTGGTGAGCAGTTTATGTTTGAGCTGCATTTACTTCATGCTTATTTACAGTAATCATTCTAGGGAAATTGGCTTTAATTGTGCTGGAGCTAACTTCACTCACCTCAAAGTGATACCTCCTGACATTTCTTTCTGGTTGGAAGCTTGTTGATTGTAACTTTTCAAACTTGATTTTTACAATAAATTACATCTCTAGCAATTACTCATTTTTATGTCATTTTGTTAGAATGATAGAAATACAGCACAATTACGACTTTAAATTTGGATTTGATGCAGTGAGTCAAAGAGATTCAGAGAGAAGAGCATTCATCTCTTAACTGAGCAGTGGCTTCTCCTTTTACCCACCGGAGGGCAAACTGAATCCGAACTGAAGCTCAGTGGGACACATGAAGCTGTGATCGTTTAGTCCAGTTGAAACTTTGTGATGAATTTTAAAATATTTAATTGCACAATTTAAAAAAAAAAAACTCTGCCACCAAACTAGTTTGTGGTCGTAATCCTGTGATAAACCAACGTCATGATGGCATAAACCAAACCGGGGACATAAATATGATCATGGTTGGACTATTTTTTTTGAACACGATGTACATTGTATCATGACTTCCAGTGTCACTAAATATCATGGGTTTTGTTGCAGGAGTTCACAAAAGCCTTCTACCTAAAGACCAACGACCAGATGTTGGTGGTGTACTTGGCCTCACTCATACGCTCCGTGGTGGCTCTGCACAACCTGATCAACAACAAGATTTCCAACCGGGATGCAGAGAAGAAGGAGGGACAGGAGAAGGAGGAGGGCAAGAAAGAGAAGAAAGACGACAAAGAGAAAAAGGATGAGAAAGACAAGGAGAAGGAGAAAGCAGACGGCACCAAGAAAGACGAGAAGAAGAAGAAATGAGCGTTCTTCCTCTGCGGTCTGCTCTCAGATCACACTGTCTTCATCTGGATGGCGTCCTACTTTCAGTCACAGCGCTGTATGTGGGTCTCCGGCTAAAAGTAGGACTCTATATGAGGATTGGTGTCATTTGAGATTTGGCCACATGGTCATTCATAAAGACTTATTATCGTACAGAGATGATGATGTTTGCTCTTTGGTGGTCTGAACTGTGAGAACATGTTTATGCTGCTCTCATAGTTGCCATACTCCTGGTGTTGTTCAACACCTGGTATTGCTTTTTTTGTAAGATGGAGGAAAACTGTTTTGTTTCTGTATAACTGACTAAATTGGGATCATATTAAAAGTGGGTTGTTTTAGCAGTTTTCACCGTTTCTATTTTATCTTTACAAATGAAAAAAATTATAGCTTTTGTTTTGTATAGCAGGACAGATCTATTCAAAATGCTTGAGGTCACCTTTATGGTGTTATAATTCTTGGTGTCATCTTTGCAGGTATAGAGAGGAGACAGACACGTGACTGTTGTGTGGATAAATATTCCAAAAAACGATTAAACTCAGCTATGCTCAACGATAGTAATATGGCAATAAGAATAGTATGAACCAGTTATGGTCTTTCTTTTGCCTTTCTAAACATTTGGATATGTGTAAAACAATTTTTTTTTAACAAATCTACACTTTCAAGGCATGTGGTAGGACTATCTGCTGGTGAAGGTCAATTCATATGATAGAAATCAGAATCCTTAAAACACAAATATGCAAGGTGAGATTGTTCTGTCATTTAATAGTATTAGGAATATTAGAAAAGAAGAACAAATTGTTTGCACATCACAATATTACCTTTATTTTTTTTTTCTATTTGTCTTTTTACAGATATTCTAATAGGCGCTGGTGTTGGCATTTATTTCTCATGCTTTACAGCGGTTACTCTTGTTTTTCTGGTGTTGTAACTTTTTTTTTAGCAATTTCTGACAATAATTTCTTCTGAGATGAATTTAGCCTACTTCTATCTTATATAACACTATAATATAATAATTTAATGAAAATATAGCTACTAATAGTCATTTGGGTGACACTGTATAGGTCTGCAAAAACCCTCAAACGCACCAAACGAGGGATGAACGTACTCGCGCGGTGCTTTCTGTGAGGAGGAGCTGTCACGCATTATATTTTTAAAACTGCGTCATCGGCTGCTTCCCCTCGAGGCGCGCGCGGTCCACCGCAACATGCAGCACTAGTGCCCGGTCCGGCGCATTTAAACCCAGGTTGTGTCAGACAAATCAGATTATTGGGAAGGTAAACCGGATTCTGACGTAGAGGGCTTTTAAACCCCGGCAGAGGAACGTCGCGTGTGCTGCCTGCTCGCGGTGAGGAAGAGGAGAGCGGCTCGTGCAGCCTCCGGTTAACAAGCCTTCCCCGACCACCACCACCACCACCACTACTACTACCCCCCCCTCTCTCTCTCTCTCTCTCTCTCTTTCTCTCGCTCTCTTTTTTTTTTTTTTTTCCTCTCAGGAAACTGAGCATGACTCCTCGGATGTTTCTGTGCGACTGAAAGGACCGGACGCGGAACATGGCTTCGTATCTGCAGGTGAGGTTGTCCGCCGCCGTCTCGCTCGCTCCGGACAGGAGGTTCGTCCGCCGCTCCCGATAACTTGTTCACTTGTCAGGGGTGTGGTTTGAGCGCCGCGCGACCGAGGGAGGCCCGTGTTTACAGACCGCAGGTGGCACGAGCTTCCCAATAACAAATGTTTTAGCAGTGGTGGCCGTAACACCCCCCCCCCCCCAGCGTCGTCAGGTCCGTGTTCTCTGGAGAGGGGTGGGGGGGTTAAACAGGTGGTTGAGAGGCTCCGTGTTTCCAGGGGCTTCGCTTTGATTAAACACGTCTTCAGCGCGCACCTTTTTTTTTATTTTTTTTTTATCGGTCAGTGCCAAACGTTTTGCGCAGAGCTGAAGGAATTGCTTCTCCCTTGGTTTCAGATCGCTGATGACGAGAAGGGCCACGAGCTGGACCTCTTCTGTGTTCCCAGGCATTACGAGAACGATTTGGACAAGGTGATCATCCCCCACGGACTCATCATGGACAGGTAGCAGCAGCAGCGGCAGCACCACCCACGCTGGAAATGAACTCTCATTATCAGTCGGGTCAACCCCACGCGCTCTGGGTTGGGGGCTTTTCCCGGGAGACATCTTCACCTGTCCTGGCGGGAAAAAGCACAGGTGTATTAATGATGGCTGCCTCCACTGAAGGGAGGTCCTGCCTGCAGCTGATCACTGTGATGGATTGAGGGGGGGGGGGGACCCGGGTCGTGCTTTTTCCCTGCCGTGACAAGTCAAGTACAGTAGTGCACTATTCAAACCGCCGTCGCCCACATCCGTTTGAATATGGATTTGGGTGGAGGAGAGGGTGCAGTGCGGTGAAATGCGTGGTCAGCAAATATGTTGAAGTGCAACACCACGCCGAGGGATCTCCTCCCCGTCCACCACTGCATTCCCAACTGCGCTGTAATTGACCCTGTCCCCTTTGTGTCCCCCTCTCTCCGATGCAGGACAGAGCGCCTGGCCCGGGACATAATCCGTGACATGGGGGGACACCACATCGTAGCGCTGTGCGTGCTAAAAGGGGGCTATAAGTTCTTCGCAGACCTCATGGACTACATCAAGGCGCTGAACCAGAACAGCGATAAATCAGTCCCGCTGACGGTGGATTTCATCAGGGTGAAGAGCTACTGCGTAAGCGTCCTTTCTCCTTTCAGTTTCAGGGAACCACTTGTGCTGACGTGAGGTGGGCGATACAGAGTTGGCAAATTAGAACGGTCTTGTCAAATGAGAAATGGGCCACTGCGGTGTGGAGATTCAGGGTGCGGCGCACAGCCATTTTGGAAGTGCAACGTAGGTTTGTGGTGAACATTTCCAGGTATTTTGAGGAGAACGGGGAGGACGGGGTCTATCCAAACCAAAAGGTGACGTGTAATGTCTCTGCTTTGTGTCCGCCAGAATGACAAGTCCACAAACAACGTCCAAGTCATAGGAGGGGATGAGCTGTCCAGTCTCTCAGGCAAGGTCGGTCTTATGACGTCTGTCGGGCTGAAATACATCAGTTACGTGTCTTTTATGGAGTCTTGTTTCATTTAACTCTTCTTTCATTTGATGTTTTTTTTTTTTTCCCCTGCAGAATGTTTTGATTGTTGAGGTAAGACCATGATTTGACTCTAATTTTACACTGTGGTATCTAAAACAGTACATAACCCTGTATGTATAGTATATTGTGTGTTTTGGGCCCTAGTCAGAAACGTGAATACCTAACAAATCTCAGCATTGATAAACAACCAGCATGTAGTTCCATCGCTGCTAAGAGTCCTGCTCATTGATTTGCATTTGATTTGAAAAAACAAATCTGAGGGTTGACAAATTCAAACAGTCCTGCGTCAGTGTTCACTCAGTTTGGTCTTATTTTATTTTTAAATAAATTTTGAAATTGAAACATCATCAGTCGTAGTTGTTATTGTAAAGTTAGTTACACAACACCAGAGTCTGTTGTTCATGAGTTGCGTAAACGTCTCTGTCTGTTTGTGCCCCCCCCCCCGCCCTGACCACTTCCTGTCTTGATTGAAGGATATTGTGGAGACCGGAAGGACGATGCAGACGCTGCTGTCCCTGCTGAGTGAAAGTAATCCCAAAATGGTTAAAGTAGTAAGGTAGGCGCCGTCACGTGGAAGCTGAATTATAGACCTCCGCTCTAACGTGCTGGTATGTCTATGGAGGGAGGGAGGTGGGGAAGGGAGATCGTGTGTCTGACAGCACTCTTAGCTAATGGACACTCTCCTTTGGGACCGTATTAAGAGATGTAATGTGACGGAGCAGCTTAAGAGTTAATCTGCAGCACTATTAACTGCACTGTGGAGGTAGAGGCCGTTTCTCTGATGCACTCCTGATAGCTGGTTAGAACCAGAACGTGTGCTGAATTTAGTCCGGTGTTCTCTGATGCTTGCACCAAAAATAGCGGTTTGGTTCGATATGCGTCGTACTGTAAAGGTAGGGTTATTTTGGCACGTTCTTAAATCAAATAGATAGATTTGAAGGGCTAGTTTGCCCCCCGCCCCCCCCCCCCGCCCCCCTTTCTATCACAGAAAAAAACATTTTCCCTTTGTGCTATCGTGGTATGAAGTTCCTGCTCCCGCTGAGGTTTTGTGATATCCATCTCTGAAATGTTTTCTGCTTTAAAATGACTACACAGCCTTGAATTGCATTTTCTATAATTCACACACGTCTCCGTTTTCGTTGAGGTTTTTTTTCTTCCAGAAACCGTACCATCCTAAACTATTTTTTTGTTTTTTTTGTTCTTGGTGAATTGAACTTTACGACACGCGAGCTCTGTTCACGCGTCACCACTTAGCCTGCAGTCCGGCACAAAGCGTGTAAACAAAGCCCCGCGCAAAGATGTTGATCTCGAACTGCGAGTAGACGTTTGTTTGGGCGAGGTGTTCGTGCAGGTCTCCCGAGACAACCAGTGCCCGTCCTGTCAGGATTAAAACCTGCGCTGACGAGGTTGTTTTAACAACAGCTCTGTGTCTTTGACGTGTTCGTTTCTCTTTGTTTTTGGAGGCTTTGGTTTCTCACGTCCTGTATTTCCTCCCTTTTCTTTCCAGCCTCCTGGTGAAGAGGACCCCTCGGAGTTCAGGGTACAGACCGGACTGTGAGCACCTCTTTACTCACTTCGCACAGAGACGTGTTATTTGCGTGGCAGTGAATGGATTGCTCACTCCGCGCCTTTCACTTAGATGTGCGTCGGCTTCTTTGAAGGCCCGGTGTTTTTAATGAAGCAGGATTAACATTCGTTTCAGAGAAACGTGTTCCAAAATGTAGTTCGAGACAGGCTTTTATGTACTAACGCACCCCTGATAACTCCCCGCTCACACTGTCTCTGATTATGTAATGCTTTTAGGTTTGAGTTGGATTATCTGTTTAAGATTGCCCCCCTCCCCCCCTAAGGACAGCTGTTACTGTAAGCGTTTTGACTTCCCACCGTACAGCGCTTGCGACTCGAGTACAAACTCGTGTTTATTCGTTCATGCAAGAGCCTCTTACGGGAGGACTTCCACTGCTCCCAAAAGTAGCTTGTGCTTTCTTTATATGACTTGCACTGATGATGTTTCTACACTTATTTCAGACATTGGTTTTGAGGTGCCGGATGCCTTTCTGGTGGGCTACGCTTTGGACTACAATGAATACTTCAGAGATCTCAGTGTGAGTGTTTTTGCAGTAGATAACTTCAGATGGAATGTATGAGGATGGGCCTCCTTCGTGTTTCTATTTCATACTATATTTTAATACAGAAAATGGATAGTTATGGTACTCAAAAACCTGCTCGGAAATACGTGCAAAGTACAGAATCGCTCATGTTCATTAGCATTAGACAGGACTTTATTCTGGGACGGCTGTTAAGTGGAGTTCATAAATAAGTGCCAAATTAATTTGTAGGGAAATGTTTGCTTGCTATTTTTTGAAAAGCCTTATTTATTTAACATATTTATAATAAATAGTTTTCTCTTATGTTCATCTAAAAGAATATAAGTGGATTTCCTTCACAGGAGACATCATATACTTGTCACAGTAGCAATAGCAGAGATTTAAATCAAAATGAATGTCACGCTGCTATGGTTTACAAAGACACTTGTTTTTTTTTTTACTAAAAATCTGGTTGAGAAATGTGGGTCTTTTTAATTCTTTTTAATTCATAAAAAATGTATTCAATTTAATCTTAAACAATGGCTTATTATTCTGAAAACACAGAAAGGCCGGGTTACTAATTCTTTTTTAAATTCCATTATCTCGAGATCAGGGGTCCATTATTTTGCTTTCTTGGGGAAAAGGAAAGTTTTATGTGATAACAAGGTAATTTATGTTGTTCTCAAGGAAAAACAAAAGGCAGATTTCTGATTGATTTCTAGTGATGGAATGTAACAAGGGACATCTCCTGTTCTAGAATTAACTACAATTTTCACGAGAATTAATTTGCTTTTTTATATTCAATTTATGCCACTCATGTCTACTCGATTTCATATGAAGCGAAATGTTGTACTTGGTTACTTTACCAATTCAAAATTGACATTGAAAAAACTTTTGCGATCAAATGTGGTGCACAGTGTACAGCTCCACCTTTTTACCAACGACGACAAAGTGCCATTTACCTGTGCATCAGAACTAATTATCTCATAAACGTATAAATATCATATATTAGTATATCACTAATAGGGGTCTTCTTCTGCATTGAGTGCTTTAACTTTTGAAATTTAAAGTACATTTTTCGGATAATAAATACTATTTTCAATGCAGGACTACCAACTTGTAGTGGAGTACTTTTACAGTGTGGTATCTTTACTTTAACTCAAGGAGAGGACCTCAATACTTCCCCCACTACTGCTGACACGCAAAGACAAATTATCTTGAGAAAATGAGGTTTGTTTTCTCAAGATAACTAAATAATCAACTCCTGATCTCGAGATAGCGGCATTAATTGCAAGTAAAGCGATTCTGTAGGCACAGAGTAAAAAAAAAAAAGTCAGTGGCTCTAAATCCGTCTTGCGCAATTGTGAGAACGTAAAGACTCCGCGAGGTCATTAAACCAAACTTTAGAAATGAGGTCAGTGTCCTCAATCATAGCCACAGCCCTCCTAAGAACATGTACTAACTCTGCATTTTTTTTTATTTTTTTTTTTACAGCACATCTGCATACTAAATGATCAAGCCAAGGAGAAGTATAAAGTGTGAGCAGATAAAAGTGCTGCAGAGGCGAGATCCGAACCGATGAAGACTAGGACCACTGTGAAGACCCTCCTTAGCTTTGCTGTGTTTTGAATCTTATTTATTTTTCTACATACGAATCCACAAAAAAGTGATGTGTGGGTTGAAACAAACTTCAAGAAGAACATGTCTTCCCTCCCCCCCTTATGAATAAGTGGGATTAATAATATAAATTATGAATATTTTTTTTTTTTTTAAAGATTAATTTATTTCATTTATTTATGTGCTGTAAAGCTGTAACTTTATATATGTATATATAATTGCAGTTTTTCTGTTGGAAATAGAGATAAATAATGTCATTAATTTGCTCCGGCTCATTGAATTGCAGCTCTCAGGCTACTGATTTATGTTCACTTTAGCTGTCACTCAGATTTCAGTAGCCCCCTCCCCACCCCCCCACCCTCCATTTGTTCACGTTTCGGTTTATAATGCCGATATATCCCTTCGTTATGGCATGAAATGACGTGTAATGCATTGTATGTTTCATTTAACACCCGATGTTTTTTTTTTATTTATTTTTTTTATCGAGGCCGTTTACAGCAATACAAATCCCGCTGAAACTTTCCGAGTAATCCTGTTTTCCTTCCTGTTGCACGTTTTCAGTTCACACAGAAAAAAAAGGGATTCATGTTTTTTTTTGTTTAGTTTGTTTTGCAAACCGTGTTTAAAAATAACTTCGCTTCACTTGGCACCAACGGGGCTATTTATACCTTTTCAGCTTCCGGTGCATTCGTGCGATACGTTCTGCAGACCGCGCAAATGACATTATTTTTTATTATCGTTAAAGTCGGTACCCGCGTCACTTCTCACCTTTAATTTAACGTCACAATCACGGACCCGCCCTTACTCCGCATCTGATTGGTTTACGAAGTCTTTAACCAATCACCGCTCCGGATTAAACCACTTGGGGTTTCCGGTACGGACCGCGCGTCGGACATAACGTTATCCTAGATTTAGCAGCGAGGAGGGTTTTTTGTTGTTGTTGTTGTTGTTTTTTAATTCCTGGTTGAATACGGTTGGACAACGCGCCACCTTGACTGCGTTGTAAGTTTGACGGCAACGGCGCGGGGTGACGCAGCTGTTACGCAAACTACCATGAATGCACAAAAGAAGACGGTAGACATTTTAAAGCAGTACGACGTAGGAACAAAGTTCTCGTATCTGCCGGTGCTGCCCAAAGCCTCGGTGCTGATTCCGCTGTTCGTGAGGAGCGGGGAGCTGCACACCCTGATGACCCGGCGTTCAACACGGGTAAATCTCGGATGGACGGATGGACGGATGCCGTCTCAACATTCATCTCTAGTTTAGACTTACCTTTTGTCTCTCTGTAGCTGAAGACCAGCCCCGGTGAGGTGTGTTTCCCGGGTGGGAAGAGAGACCCCGGTGACCGAGACGATGTGGACACGGCTCTGAGAGAGGCAGAGGAGGAGATAGGTCTCCCAGCTGATGAGGTGCAGGTGGTTTGCACACTATTCCCGATCATCAATAAGGTAGAAAACAAATAATAATAAAAAAAAAAAAAAACATAAATATTTCTGTTCAGAGCAGCTTTGGGTCCATCTCTTTCTCCCGTCTCCACCTCTTCTTCAACAGAGTGGTCTGTTGGTGACTCCGGTCGTTGGCTTCATCGACGAGTCCTTTCGTCCCAGTCCGAACCCCGCTGAGGTCAGTGCCGTGTTCGCTGTCCCGCTGGACTTCTTCACCAGTGAGAAAGACCACTATGCTGCCCACGGTGCTGGTGGGATGATGGGGCCGTTGCACTCGTTTTACTTTGTGGACCCCGATTCAGGAAGCCGGTATCAAATATGGGGGCTGACGGCCATGTTCGCCATACTGGTCGCTGCCCTCGCTCTCAGGAAAAAAACCGAGTTTGATGTTGGTTTTGACTCCGAGGATCCGTTTTCCTTCTTCCAACAGAGTCTACATAGAAGAATCAGTAAACTATGACCAGCCTTTTTTTGTTTTTTTTGTCCCCCCCCCCACCATGTAATGCATTTGTGCCAATACAAAATAGCTGCAGCCGGATTTGTTATAGAACATGTGTATTCATTTTCTGTAATATTTGTGCGGATAACAGTGCAGTGTGAAACTTTACCTTTGTGCAATATTTGTTTGAAAAGATTAATATAAAACGGAGTTTTTTTTGTTCACCGTTAAACCTTTCAGATCTTTTTTATAAGCGGGGCGTGTTGCCCACTAATCGTAAGAGTGGCGGTTCGATCCCCGGGTCCAGATGCCGAAGTGTCCTTGGGCAAGACACCGAAACCCGAGTTGCCGCCAGCGGCAGCTGATCGCCTTGCGTGCGGGGATGGGAGGCAAACTGCAACGTGCTTTGAGACCACTAAGGCGACAAAGCAATGTATAGGTGCAGACCATTTATCGTTTGCATCTGACACCTGAGGGGGAGGGAGAAAAGAAGCACGTCTGGACGTTTACATTTTTATTAATTCATTTAATGTAGCAGCAGGATTACAGTTATAAACAGAAGAGTATACAAATGTCCAGACAAAGGCAAAGTACATGTTAATAATAGTTCAGATGTATGATAACACGCTGGGGTTGACCTTTATCCCTACTGCAGGGTCTTAAGGCTAGATACTAAAGCTCAAGCTACACAGAACGGATACAACAGAACTGTTGGAGAATGTGAAATAGAAAGCGAACTAGGAAAAGTGAGCAAACTGATTACACACAAGATACAGCTCACACTATTGGCAATTAACAGTTAATTCATCATGGTTGCCCCTTTTGATCAAGCATTTCACAGCAACAATAGTAATGTTGACAAGCACATCAACACAAGAACGTTCTCCATAAAACAATCTCCACTGTCGCGTCCCTTTGACCTCACGTGTACAAATCTCATGAGGCATGAAAAACATTTTCAATAGAAAACAACAAACAAGGTGACAATTCACTGGTGAAGCTGCACAATATTATGTCGAGAGTAATCACTCTTGATATCTTGCAATGGACAGAGAAAATGTTACTACGAAAATATATTAATATGGGCTATGGTTATGGTTGTGTTGAGAAATCTAAAATCACTGAAAAGTGTAACAAATGTTAAACAGTCTTACAGAATTAAAAAGGAGCAATGACACAAAAGGGACACCAGTAAACACAGCAGAGCAACGGTTAAGTTATCAAGGCACACAAAGTTCTGTTGAAAGCATCACCATTGAAATTCAAGATACCCCTGCAGTATATTTCACATTTAAATATACACGGATATTCATTTACATGACCGAAGGACAAAAAAAAAAAAAAAAAAAACTATATTATGCAAAGATTTGCGTGCTCTCGTCACCACAGTTTAAATCGATGTTTTAACGTGTTGTTGTTTTTTTTCCTGTCAGGTCGAAGTGGCTATTTCGAAGAGTCACACTGAGCATCCTGGATCGCTCAAAAATAAAAGGGCTGGACGTGAAAACGTGACGTTACACCGCAATCCAACAGTTTGACAAATGTACAGTGACACGAATGACAGCTGGTGTCACCCCCACCCACCTCTCTCCGCCTCAAAATATACCACCTCCAAAACTGTAATTGGTCCGATGTTAGATGTAGAGCAAGCGCCGTTCCACACCATGAGGTAAAATTTACATTCATGAAACTGAAGTCGTAGGTTGGCTTTCTGTGTTGGTATGGCTTTAAGAGGCAAAACTGTTCCGCACTTCTTCCACAAACATCGTGTGCTCTTTAACTCCCCTAACCGAGAGGAATGGAATGCTTGGAAACGTCACTACTGCACTCTAACCTGATCTACAGTTAATGGATGAGTCAAAAGTGCCATTTGAGATGCATGACATAAAAAAAAAAAAAACAAGTAAAAAAAAAAACAACAACAAAAAAAACAACAACACACGCACACATGAAACCTAGCCCACTTATTATGTTCTAAAGTTTGGGTAAATTCAACGTCATAACAGTAGAATTAAGTTCTAACACATTTGCTTGATGTCCACTTAATTACATTTCTAAGTTCAGTCACACACTTCACAATAAACCTGCGCTTCATTTCAGGAAAAACACACCAGCAATGATATTCTGTGCTATGAGCATAAACCAAAAAGTTTTAGTTTTACAAAAATACTCTACATTTTGATACATGGATACAAAATTCTAAAAAAGATAAGTTACTTTAAAATGGATCGCTAAACAGCTGCAGGGCAAAAAACAAAAAGAGTATGACTATGAAAATGTAAACAAATGCAGATGTGAGCAATGCTATTCTAAAATTTGAATTCTCAAAATATTGGCTTTTTGATAATGCCAAATTGGCTACTGTTGGATATGGAAAGTACAGTGGTGTCATTCTGCAAAAAAAAAAAAAAAAAAATAGAGTAATGTCATGAGAAATATAAAGTATCAAATTAGTGGAAATGTCAATGAGAGATAAACTGATCCATGAAACAAAGTACCGTTACATATCTTTTTATAAATCTTGTAAAACGACGTTCTGCTTTTGCTATGCATGAGAGCTGCATAATTTAAATGAGTACAAATGAGTAAACATTATGAGGGCATTTGCAAGGACTTACAAGTATAAGACATAACGGCGACGATTCGCGACAGGAGCTTTGGTGTGCCTGGGTGCGCTCCAGTCTGACCCCCACAACAGCAGCCGGCTCTGTAATCTCACAACTAATGCCAGTGCTATTGATATTATAAACTGTAATATACTATCACAGCAGAAGTGCCCGTCACTCCTGTACAAAGCACCATAGGTAGAATCAAAATGGCAGCCTCTACGCAATAGATTTCATTTACCGGTCAGCCCCCTCCCCGTTCACGACACAAAGGACGGGCGCTGGGTGCCAAGCTTCACGCGGCGCCAACCTGCACACGCTACCGACACCGAGACAAAAAAAAAAAAAAAAAAACGTGATATCTAACACGAGACGAGGTGAAACAGTCCCAAGTGACAGACTGAACAGGGATCGGTGCAAAACAAAAAAAAACAAAATTTGAAACCCTTCATTTCACTGTATAAACTCGATGAATCCATTTTTAGGTGTTTTTGTCGGTGTGTGAAACACGAAGGCCTACTTACCACTCAAACACTGAAACACGACAATGCCTTGGTGGGAATGGCTGTTTTTGGACAGACTTGACCGGACCACGGAGACTGAATACAAAGAGGACAACAGTGAGCCAGACATTCTATACAAAGTTGTCCAGACCTCAAAAATATTCTGACATGAGAAAATGTAAAAATGCTTGGTTAAGATGTATTTACTTTTACAAAGACAACTGCCTTCTGTTGTTGTTGTTGTTTTTTTTGTTTTGTTTTGTTTTTTGTTTCTTGTATTTTAATTGGACGTTTCAGAGTACAAATTCAGCTAGGTCAGCAGAGAGCTGTGGATGGATATAAGGATTAGCAGGTTACACAAAAGAGGTTATAAAGTGCTTGAGATAAAATGTTTATAAAACCACACACGACACTCCACTTTCACTAGTGGAAAGTTTCTCTGTATCCACGTTGAAATGGTGAAGGTTACCAACTTCAAACTTCAAAGCAAAAAGATACACACACACGCGCACACACACACACACACTACATAGTTGAATGCTATTTCAAATTTCACGATGAGGCCTTGACATTATGAAAACACTGCGGAGGTGCTAAAACAACGGCCAGTCACATTATTCATTCGGTTGAATCTCATTTGTGAGTGTGTAACAAACATTCCCTTCTCTTTCAGTGCTCGGAGGGCAATAACAGTAACAGAACGTCTCGATGCCACAATATATGTCGATATCACGGAGACCGCTTAACTGCCGGCTCCCATCGACACCTTGCCCTACAAAACACGAATACATTATTCTACAAAGAATTCTACATTCTGATAATCTGTACTCTTAGAGTAGATTTTAGTCAAGTTGTTGACATGCGCACACAACGTTTGATTAATTTCTAAAGAAAAAAAAAAAAGCTTATATTCCCCACGGCGAAAGAAGTTTAAATCGATTGGATGCGGCGTAGCTGGGTGTTACCAGACGCCGAATTCACCTTGTGAATAGATGTGGCCCGGGCTCCGCTGAGGATCGTTTCCAGTCGTGGCGTACCAATGGCCACGGTCCTCGGGTTGATTTTGAAAACTTTTGGAGCAGCCTTTTAACCAATCAGCATTGACCACCGAGTGTTGTGCACTGTAACTCACCAAGCTGTAAACAATAGAACCCCCCCCCCCCCCTTCCCCCCAGTGTGTGCAGAGTGAAACACCGTTACAGTAAATACCCACCCGAAGACTTTTTTTAGACTTAAAAAAAAAATGTGTGCGCACCGCTTTTGCTCCGGCTCCCAATTCCTCCGTATTTGCCGGGGTTGCTGCGGCTGTTCGTATTGCTTCGCCGAGCCGTACCACCGCCGACACCGGTGGAGCTGCGTTTAGAAAACAATCGCTCAACATTAAAAAAAAAAAAAAAGGTGATCGCGTGTAGCGACCACGCCGACTTGATTCGCCCTTCAGAACCTTAACCGTGTTTCTAGAATTGAATCACCGCCTAGTCGGATGCTCCCGAGTTAACGGGTTGGCGGAGCCAGGCTAAAATGTAACACGATGACGGGGTAATCTCTCGTTTCAACCGTCACTCCACGTGATGAAAAGACACGAACGCAGCTCGCACCCTCCACTACTCAAAAGTGAGGTGAAGGCTCGGAGTCTTACACACTCACAAAATGAGATTCGGCCTTTACCCGACACTTGTGTGCAATCTGATATTCGCTCCATAGCGGGCTGTTTTATCTACTCTGCCTGCTCCTCCGGACTACTCTCATCATTTTACTATTCCCGTTTCCCTCTTGCTGACATTCTTTATCCCTTTTCAGTTTTTCCACCAAACCTGGTAGGTTTTTCACCATCATCATCATCATCATCATCATCATCTCTTAGGCTCACATTATTAAAACACTTGACAACAAAACACTGCATTTTATGAGAATGATGGATAAAGCAGTTATTACAGGCCTCTCTGATCCTGCAAGAGGGGTAATAACAAAGGCGGACTCATCAATTCAAGAACAATAGATGGACGGAGGCTATAATTAATGATAAATATTTCATAAAAACAAAGTTACAACAGCTAATAATTTGGGTTTTCAGTAAGAGGGGCATTTGATTTTTAAATATTTAAAATTTTCTACGTTTTGTGGCGTTGACGCAAAACCGATCGCTTCGCCATTCTATTTGTTGATTTCCGGATGGATGACTCGGCTACATATCACTCACTCTCCTGAGTGCCCACGTGGTCCAAAACGTTTATCACTGCTTCTGTAGGCTTTCCAGTAGGTCCTCAATTTTATCCATGCTAGACGATGCAGATATAGACGCCTGCAATTGATTCTGTAAGCTGCTCTGTATCTGCAGACTGGTCTGCATCGGAGTCGGCAGGCTCGTTTCGATGGTTGCCTGTAAACTGGACTGCAGCGCCGTTTGTGTGTTCGTCTGCATTGCATTCTCTAGGCTGGTCTGCATTTGTGCCTGAAGAGTGTTCTGCAAGTTGCCGTGCATGGTGGCTGGCATCGGGGACGCAGCTCGGGCCATGGGCTGATCCAACAGAGGCTGCATGTGACTGGAGTTCTGGGCCTGGCTCTGAGCCGGCAGGGTGGGTCCGGCAGAACTGAGCAGCTGCGATGAGTCTGGGAGGAAGAGAAAAGGCCAATAATCCCTGTAATCAAACGGTTTGTAAAGTATACGCTGCGGCGACTCAGGAAGCATTTGGGCACATAAAAATGGGGTAGCGCATTACAGTACCGCCGGCTTCAGAAAAACAACAATTTAACAGTTACTTAAAAGATGCAGCCTGTAGGATTTAGTGGCATTGAACAATGAGGCTGCTGAATACTAGACTAACTAAATGCCCCTTGCTTCGCCCTCCGCTTCCAAGCAAGTCCCTCTCTGGAGCCAGTGTTTGGTTTGTTCCTTCTGGGCTACAGTAGAAACGTGGTGCTGCAACATGGCCGACTGTGAAAAGAGGACTCGCTTATATAGATAGGAAGTGCTCATTCTGGGGAGACCACATCACAAAGACTCTTAGTTTCAGTTGATTTTACACTAATGCAAACATAATAATGAATATTATATTGCATTACTGTCAATAGATCCCCATAAATCTTTCACACTGAACCTTTAACTGTGATTCGCTGTACTTTAGAGGTGAAGATTACCAAAATCATCTTACCATTCTGGATGCCAAAAACGAACAGGTTGGCTTGTCCTTGTGGAGCCACGCTGCCACCCACGCTTGTTTGGAAAAGCTGCTCCGGGGGCTGCTGACCGGGACTGGGCACCACACCCACACCACCCTGCACCACAAAGATAGTCGTGCCAGGGGCTGGAGCCTGGTTGTTCAGCTCCTGTGAGCCAATAGTGCTTTGCAGACTGGATAGAGACGTCTGTGGCAAGAACAGCTCCACAGGTTGACTGCTTGGGACGCGGCTGGAGCTTGGGCCCACTTGCATTGGCTGCTGTTCCTGGAATAGACTCTGCTGTTGGTTCTCAGTTGATGTCGAGTTGTTGCCAGAGGAGCTCTGGTCTTGGAAGGACATGGGCTCTGCTGGGTCTGGCTGCTGGATTCCAACGTTAATGCTCCCCATAGGGGAAGGGCCTTGGGTCTGCGTGCTGAAGAGAATAGCTTGGGGAATAGTCTGCGGGTTCAGCTCCGTGGTGCAGAGAAGCAGACCCGCTTGCTGGGGTTGTGAGAGTTGGCTCTGGGGCACAGGGTTGGCCTGTGAGTGATTTGGTATACTTTGGAATATGGAGCCCTGCTGGCCCATCGGCAGCTGTGGTGGCTGTTGTTGGTTCTGCTGTGGAGATTGCTGCTGCTCCATGGGAGTGCTCTGTTGCTGCATTTGGGAAAGCTGAGCTTGGGGTTGGTTCTGAAACATTGCGACTGACTGAGGCTGGCCCGTAGATGTCTCCATGGAGGAGATGAATGTCAGCTGCTGCTGCGGCTGTTGTTGGGGTTGAGGGTTTGGGGACAGGTATAGCGTTGACGCTGTGGACTGCTGCTCTGAGCTCAGACTTCCACTGGTGAGAACAGTCAGTGTATTCTGGAGCAGGGCAGCTTGAACCTGCTGCTGGGAGCCCTGGGTTTCAGCCAGCGGTCTGGGAGACTGGAAGAGTTGTTGTGGGGGAGATGTGTGGGATGGAGGCTGTGTTGGGAAGCTGGTCTGGATGGTAAGCAGTTCCCCAGCCTGTTGAAGGAGGGAGACCGGTTGCTGTACTTGGGGGGAGGAGTGGATCTGGGGCTGGAGCAGCTCCGCCTGAAGGTGCTCCAACACCTGCTGTTCTTGGAGTTGCTGTTGCTGTTGTAGGTTGCTCAGTGCTTGACTTTGCTGCTGCTGTTGCTGCTGTTGCAGTTGATGCTGTTGTAAATTGCTAAGGATTTGATTCTGTTGTTGCTGATCCTGCAGTTGGATATTGTTAAGCACTTGCTGTTGCTGATTTTGCTGCATCTGTTGTTGCTGCTGTTGAATATTCTCCATGATTTGCTGTTGCTGCAGTTGCTGTTGGTCTGGCGGCTGTAATATAAGTTGTTGTTGGATCTGCATGTTGCTGAGCACTTGCTGCTGCTGTTGCTGTAAGTGTTGGTGCTGTTGTTGGTGCTGAAGGTTTCCAAGGATTTGTTGCTGTTGCTGCAGTTGCTGATGTTGTTGAAACTGCTGCTGGATCTGTTGTTGTTGTTGTTGTTGTTGTTGTTGCTGCTGTTGTTGTTGTATCTGTTGTTGCTGTTGTAGCTGTAGCTGTTGCTGTGCAGATAGCGTATTGTCTGTAGTTCCCAATCTAAGGCTGTTCATGTTCTCCTGGACATGCTGCTGAAGGGAGTCTGCAGAGGGTGTGGGGCTGTACAGCACAGAGTTCAGCTGCTGCTGCTGCTGCTGCTGCTGCTGGGCAACAGCTGCTTCCAACACCTGCTGTAGTGTGGTGTTACCTCCAGCCTGAAGCTCTCTTACTGCCCTCTCCAGTTGGGCCACTCCTTCCTGTGGAAACAGAGGAACCTGTGACTGTTGTGGCTGTTGCTGAGGGGGAGCTGCTATCTGGGGCATGGCCACAACCACGACCCCTCCACTGTTATTAGAACTGTCAGGAGGCAAGCTTTCCTGAGGGTCTCTGAGGAATTGCTGAGGGACCTCTGGTGTCACTGGCGGAATTGTGGTGTCTCCTGCCACTGGAAAGGAGGTTGTGGGGGCAATGTCTTGCTTCTGTATGTTGCTGAGGGTCTCCAGGCTAGGGAAGACAGGTGGAACCTGGGGAAGCTCCACATCTTCAGGTTGTAGGGGCATTGGGCTTTGAAAGGTCTCACCACCTGGATGAGGACTAGAGCTGAGCTCCAGGGTCTGCTGCACTGCGATGAGAGGGTCAGGGGCAGGCTACGAAAAGAAGGGAAGCAAAAATGTTACCAAGTGCATTTCTCAAATAGATATTTTGATTTGTCTTTTTTGAAAATGGATGGTATCTCACTTTGAAGACGTCTGTGGGTGGTGGATTGCTAGACACTTCCATTGGTGTGTCCTCTTGACGTTTGGAGGGCTGGCCAGAGCAGTCAGTTTGCTCAGGTGACATAGATTTGATCTGGCCATCAAATATACAGGTCTTGACCAGGGAGGGTCCCTCTGTTTTAACTGTCCGGACGTTTGAGTTATCAGCTGGGGACAAGAGTGGAAACACAGGACAGCTGTGACTGTGAGAAGACAACGCATCTGTTTCAAGTTTATACCTCAAGCTCAAGTATAGACTAGTTATACAGAGTACCTATACCAAACTATACCTTCAAAGAGTGGCCCTACCAGCTGAAGACTTTAAATTAGCTAAAAACGAAGAAAAAGCCACAAGCCTCCGATTCCATGAAATATATTTCACTGAAGGAAATCTCCAGTAAAGTCTTGTAGCATTCTGAGCACATATTAAGCGACTTTCATTTGACCCCAACATCTTTGCTTTCACCGTCAGTGTAAATGTGTTGAATTCCATCATGTCGCAGCAGTAATGGCAGCAGAGGTTGTGAGTGCAACACTTTAATCAGCAGCTGGATTTGTCGATAAAATGTATTGACTTTTATGGGTGTATTGTCATTTAAGTTTCTGTTACAAGTCATTGATGAATTCTGGAAATCTTTAAATGCATCTGCAAGTGAAAAAAGTCAAGATGTTGATTTATAAAGCCATCGTCGGTAGGTAATATTTTATGCATATGGTCACAGTATCTTAAAAATGGTATTACGTTAACCGTTTCTACACTTCTTATGACATAGCCGATTAAGAGGGCTCCTCTCAATTCAAAAGAGAATAACCCCATGAACATTTTTAAATATGCTTTGTGCAAGAGCTAGTTTGTGTACCTGAGTCTGGAGTGTAGGTAAAGGGCTGGGCGTCATGTGATCTACCAGCGTTGGTCATCACAAAGATTCCCACAGAAACGGGAGAAGTGACTGACTGGTTGTGGAACGGAGGGACCGCTACTATCAGATGATTCTGGAAATTAGAGATTACATTTTCAGTCAAATCTCAGGAACAGTAAGGCCAGTGAAAGCAGGCAGGTCTGATACAGCAGTTCATGTTATGTTATTCACTTGCATTTACCTGATGGAATAGGTCCATGTCAATCTTTGCCTCGGCTCGCCAGGAATTATCATCTACAAATTTAACAACAAACATTGTTTATCTTTCCATCCATCAGGGGTTTACACGCAAAAACAAGGACAACACTGATAACATCAATCTGGATTCAACACCTGCAATGTTCTCCTGAAAAATAACTTTGGTTCCTTTGAGGAAGTTCTTTCCGATGATGAAAACCTCCTCTCCTCCTCTCACTGAACAACTGTGAAGACTCTTTTTCAGGATCTCTGGCACTCCTGCTGGCTGGGCTGGAGAATGACAGAAGAGTCAATCAGTCAGAACTCGCATGACATCTGGGTTAGTGTTTGTATAAGGTCATTTGAAACAGAAACAGAAGTTCTACGAACTGATGAGACAAAATAGAATTTTGTGACTTTTATAGGAAACGCTTTGATAAAAACGAAACACCGCAAATCAGAAGTAACACAAAATCCCCGTCATTCTGCCGTGGGAGGCCCGGTTGTTACCCGTGTAGCATTTCTACTTGATTTTGAATTCATGTTGAGTCTTAAGTTACTCACTGCAGAGGATGGGCGATGAGGGGACCTGTAAAGTAAGGACTGATCCATCAGGTTGGGGGATGTTGACCCTGAAGGCCAACCTGGCACGTGTGCTCTTCTTTTTGGATCCTGCCACACCAATACGGGCCTCCACATCGGCATTACGCAGCTTCAAAATTCCCACGCAGTCCACCCTATAGAAACAAGACAGCACGGGGAAGGAGGAAATAAATATACAAAAGCACAACGTGTAGTCCTTCGACATCAACACTGTAAAAATGACCAGATCTTTAATTATTCATGAAAAATTAAGCTTACGCAAGTGTCATGTCATTGCTGGGCTCCAGAGAGATCTCGATAACAGTGGTGCCCTCGATGTCCACCTCCTTGCAGGCAGTGGTGTTGCGTCCTGTCACTCTGCACGCCTGGTAGAAACCGTGAGGCTTCACTCTGCCTGCATCATTCGCTACAAACACCTGCAGCACAACTGGTTCACTGACGCCCTCCAACTGTGGGCAGGGGAAAAAAATGTATGAACAGCTTGACCGTCACAAATATTAGAAAACATGACACGATTACCGATAAAACTAGTTTTAAGCCCAGTAATAGACAAAGAAGCATCCATATCTAGTAATGAGTATGTACAAAAACAACATGCACACTCATAAGTTTAATGTAATGCATTAAAAGAGCCAGGTCGATTTACTCCGTGAATGGATCTCATGAAATTATACATAAGGATGAGAAATTTATGACATTCATTTGTTCGACAATAAACGTTCTAGAATTTCTTTCCAGTTGATATATATATATATATATATATATATATATATATATATATATATTTTTTTTTTAACTGTGATTTTACTGCTTTCCTGTATCTATAAATGCTGCTGTAAAAAAAAAAAAATTCCCCTTGGGGATTAATAAAGTAACTACCTACCTACCTACCTTGATATCAAACAGTACATGTGCACTGATGAATTTCAGGTTCATTTCATTGACTGCTTCATAGTTTAAACACAGTAGAACCACAGTCTCAATTTAATCAGTCGTGGGATAAGTGCCTTATCATTGAATATAAGGCATGCGCTATTCCCTATTTGGGTTTATCAGCAACAGGTAAAGATAGGTTTTCAAGTGTTGCTCTCTGAATATTGGTATTGGTATTGTAAAAACAAGCTTTTGATGTAACTCGGAAGAAATTTGCTTACGGGTAGTGGTTGGAGTGAATAATTGTGGTGTGTCTGCACTGGCATGATATTCTCTTGTCGCGCACAGAACTCCACACTCAGTGCTCTGTATATATTTGGCCGTATTCAGCTTTACCACCTCAGGTGTTGATATCCCCCCCCCCCGCGTTAAGAAGCGCAGCTGGTGGCATTTGCAGTCAAACCTTGACAGTGGGGAATCCCTGCTGTGTGCGATCTTTGACAGAACCTCTGCTGCCCTCGGTCAGATAGCGAGCTCTGTGCTGGGTCTCTGGCTGCACCAGGATCTTTAACTCCTTCCCATCACTCCTCTGGGGGAACTGAGTACACAGTGACCCACCTTTCACTGCAGTCCCTGACTCATGAGAGCTGCAGGGCAACAAAAATGACAATGACATTAGTATGACATCCAGAGATGGAATCACCCCAGACAAAATCAAATGAAATGACCTTTACAGTATCCCTACAGGGGGGCAGAGGTACTCTGATTAAAAGTGACAGAATTTGCGTTGGACAATGGTCACCCCACCTGGCCATGGGACTCGACTTGTCAGTGCCCAGCTGGGATAGGACAAAGTGAGGGGCCTTGGCGCTGTCAGCATCGAACACATCCATGCTGTCCTCTGGAGGAGCAGGCTTGGGGCCAGGCCGCTGGCGAGGGGTGCGTTTTCGAGACTTCCGTGGTACCTCTGTGTTGTCGTTGTAGGAGATGGAGCTGATCAAGCTGAAGTTGGAGACGGAATCATCAGCCCACATGCTGCTGCTATGCTCCGAGTCTGGACCTGGTGCACCCGATGCGGTGGGTTCCTCTTGGCAAGACATCTGACTCTCATCAAATAGGTCCTCAGGTGGCGGGGATATGCTCAACACAGGCCGTCGCTTTGATGGGGTGTTTTGAGGCTGCTGGACTCCTAGCCCTGACATCACTCCTGACCCTATATCTCCTGCTGCGGTTACTGCTCCACTGTTGCCTCTGCTGGGGGCAGATACGCCACCCTCCATACCTTGCATCTCTGAAGCTCCAGCTCCATCCCCTCCGGTGGAGTGGAGATGCTGGGCAACCTTGAGGTGGTCTGAGGATGAGGTAGAGGGGCCAGTGGATGGAACTCCCATGGCCAGGGAGGATGAGGCGGAGGGGCTGGAGGTGGAAGAGGTGGCATCTGTAGTAGTATATACAGATAAAGAAGTTAGGACAGATGTTCAGCACAGAGCAGGCTAGCAGTCCCATTCAAGCAGCTGAATTTGTGCATGATTTGTATTGATTTCCCCTCTTCCCAACTCTAATTTCATCAGTATGTGGGTTATATGCTCTCACTGTGCATGCGAGAGATGTCAAGCATTGATCAAATGTTCTGAAGTTAAAGTTGAGAAGGGTACTATAGGTCCCACAATGTTTTGATTCCTACAAAACCTCTCAATTAAAATCAATGTGACAAAACTGACATGCTTTGTTTACAAAAACAAAAGCAAGCTACAAATTGTTACATACACATTGCCAGAAAGAAACATAACAAAATCTGGTCAAACTTTCTTGTACAGCCAAATTTGCAAGCTGAGAATGTGGCGCCAAATTAAATTTGCCAGGGTTACAGTACAGTTTGTGCAATGTGCATTCAGTAGTAAACAGTAGTTTGCGCATGCCAATTGGAAGATTTGGTTGGGACTGAGCGTAGCCATGGAGACAGAATAAACAAGCCTCTGACCTATGGAGCAGTGAACTGCAGACCATTTTATATGCAGACACTCCCTGCCTCAGAGGGAACTTCCTGCAATAAAAACGAGACAGCCAATGAGCAACAAGAGAGCTGATCATTCAAGACTCAACTTCTGTCAATCAGTAAATTGGATGAGTTAATATACTGAAGGAAGGAGTAACTTTTGAAGTTCATTATTTCTAGACACTTTGAAGCACGTGTATTTGGTTAATGATGATCTGAAGGACATTACAGTAGTCATGCTTTTGATCAGCACTGCTTAGGGCCTGCTGAGTCACACAGGACAGGAAAAGGTAGCGTTAACAAAAGCGCTCTCTCCAACATGACTTGTTGACCAGTTAGTTCGCTCTTTAGATGAAACTCAAGACTAGAATCTCTTACAGTTATAGCTGATGCTGGCTGCCGTGAACCATGATCCAAGATCAGACCACATTTCGTTTGCTAAATGATATTTAAAAAGACAGTCCAACGATTGCTAGGGGCAACTTCACTTTTTCATGAAGAGACAGAACCTTCGTAATCACTGAAAATGTCAGCTGCTTTGAAACATGGCGGTCGATTAATCATTTAGCTGCAAGCTCAAACAGACGACCTTCTGTTGTATAAGTGTGTATTGAAGTATGTGTGAATTAGAAATGAGCGCTGGCTGCTTCTGCTTTAAGCCCTTGTTAAGGCCTTCTAAAACCACACCATGCTATACTGACATCCTCAGAGAGACGTGCTGCATCAAATGAGATAAGGTGTTCTCGTTGTTTTATCCAAAAAAAAGAAGAAAGAAAAGTATGTCGTGTTATGCGACACATCATATCATGATACAATATAATGTGGTAACACAGGCGATGTCGGAGATGACTGCTTAAGCCGAAGGACGGTATCTGGATCAGCATCATCTCTAAAGCTGGACCAGCCTGATTTTAGCTGCCTAAAAAGCCAGGTGCCAAAAAAAAAAAACATTAAGCACAAGCATCAAAAAAAAAAAAAAGAGAGAAAAAAGAGAAAAAAAAGAGTGAAATGATAAAAAACAAGCTATGTTAGCATGCTGTTAATGCAAACTCAGCATTTCTGGAGCTGTTATTCAGAGGAATCCTGTCCAGTAAATACAGACCAAGACTATTCTTGCAAAGAGAAAGTTAAATCACAGTCACTGACACTAGCATTGGATGGGTTAGGTAGATATTAACTGAGCTTTGTGTGAAATGAAACCTAATGATTTAAAACAAAAAACAAAACAAAAAAAACACTTTTCTTTTTTATCTCTTTTTTTCACTTCAGTTGTATAAAGTGAACTGGTTGGGTGATGAGCTGCAGGTACTCGTTGGTGTTGCAGTTTGGGTGAATATCAAAGTCCAAACACACAGAGAGTCAAGGTAAGCAGTGCCTCTTCCCATGCTGCTGCCTGGATTATAACATGTACTGTATGTCACACTAAAGTGTCTAACGTGGTCACCAAACAGTGACAGTGTCAAGGAAGCTAACGGACCGGCCCATCAACACAACAAGATTGATTCTTTACAATAATGGATAAACTAACGGTTCCTAATTCAGCTCAAGTCCAGTTGGGCTTTAACACTCGGCCCCCACCCTTCATTCAGTACCACTGTGTGTAGAACAAGGACACCCGCCAATATATCAAAGTGAAATATAAAAAAAACATCTATTATAATGTAAGCAGTATTGAAATACTTTTGATTTAAAAATAAATACTATACTAGTGTATGATCTCTTTTCATCACAAATATTGCCTCAGGATCAGATGAAAGGGTGAAGTTGCCCCCAGACATTCATACAAGGCCATATCAGTTTCGTCACCCCTGCTGACTTGGGGAATAGTTTGTTCTGGAGAAACTGATCCCAGATCATGGTGTTCATAAGCTGGGCAGGTAGCTCACCTGAGGCCAGGGCTGCAGAGGGCGGAGGTCCCGCCTCTCCCCCACTCTTCTGGCTCATGGTGGGTGGGTCTGTCTCGGTGGACGGCGGCTGGAGCTGGAGCTCTTTTGGGAGGAGGTCATATACCGACTCTGCCATGGATGAACAGGAGAAGATAAATTAGTTTCTGAAAAACATAATTGAGATTATTGTTACTTTATTATTATTGCAGGACCAAGTAGCTACAAACAATTCACATCCTCTCCTCTCAGGTGGAGATACTTCTAAGCAGGTCCCCCTAACATCTGTTCAGGAATAGTGGGACCAGCTCAAATTAGCTACCATCATGGCAGAATTGCAAAACAACATCTGCCTCTGCTGTTAGTTTACACAAACTGGTGCAGTCAGTTTAACCCTTTAAATACCAAGCATACAGTACTATTAACTTACGATGCACAATACAGGACGACAAGGGTCGCATAAGGCTGCTTCTATCTGGGCCTAAAATGAAAGCTAATGCAGCACTGCCTTGAAATGCAATACAACTACAGCTGATGTAGTCAATAAAGTTTTACATTTTTTTCCACAAAAAGTAATTGAGTTAACAGTCAATTTCACTTCCACTATTGCAATCCTGTTGGAAATAACAGAACCACTACTATGTATCACTCAAGTTGCTTGTTATTTCCACCCGAGTCTCATGACCAGAAATCCTCCCACATCGCCAAAAGAATTCTGCAGTCAACATTAATACAACACACGGTATCTTATGACAAACTAAATTAGCCTCCCTTGGTGTTGAGTGTAATAAAACCCAGAGACGTGGCGATATTTGATGGCCCATGATTCCCCAAAGACATAACGAACCACTGCAGCCACACTGGAATAAACCATATTTGATGGCAGATAAACACGTGATTAGATACTCTGGTTGCTAAGAAACAGACACCTATCAACACCCGGACAGGGATATTTCAGCTGTGCATCGGCAGTGCCCAGCATGTGTAGTAGTCATCTGACACTTGGCTATGACTCGGCACCAGCAGAATGATGAAGCTGACAAGACACACGATCTCACACTTCTGTGACGTCGACGATGCTGCCGAGGGAACGGCAACACGTCGTCACCAGAGTTCACACAAAGAACCACACATCGCACAGCAGTTCGACACAGACAGCACTGAGATGGAAGCACACTCCATGTTCTTTTGCTTATTCACTGGCCTACGTCTTAAAGGAATATTGGCTTTAAAAATACAACAAAACTTTCTATCGATTGCAGTAGATCCTGTCGCAGCACAAACACATCTCCCAAGTGCCAGTGTCCCACGCAGGTAGAAAACTAAAGTATCTTTCAGTGACGAGAGTATTGTCAATAACCGTCTCATTTTCTGTGAACTATCCCTTTAAACCAAACACATCAGCTCGGTGTATTTACACAGCTTTTAAAAATAAGTTTAGCAAAGAAAACCATCTCCATAAATCTGGATGTCTTGGACAAAGGCTTATATAATAAACTTTAATGTGGCCTTAAAGCAAACTTCAAAGTGTGCATGAGCCTCACAATATCCCTCTATCTTCGTCTGTTGTTCTTTGTGCGAAGAAAGTGAGTCTTTGTTGCTGGATGTATTACAGACTGGCTGGAAACCCGACATGACCTCAGTCGTTTTCACACAGGAGAGGCGTGTATGATGTAGGTCTACTGAATACGTGTTCAAAACTGCATGGGACCTACCGCAGCAAGTCACATATGAACAAATGTTATGACTCGCACCGCATACATCAGTAGGAACACGACATCCTACTGCCGAACAGCAGAGGCACATTACATCATACAGAATAACGAACAGAAAAGACTGTTCACCGAGCTGAGCATCTTCTGTCCCAGAGTGGTAGGAGTGTCACGAAGTCAGGTTGGATGACATGTATTGACCTGATCAAAATGAGTCAACAGTGGGTTAAAGCGTGTCACTGTGCTCAGTGCGCTGGTCTGAATGGGGCATAAATCATTCGCTCTCCCCGAGTGCTCGCAGGTTGCACAGCACTCCAGAACAACAACAGAAAATCAGTAAACTGTAAACAAAATTGAATAAATAAAAAAAGCTCATTGTTCATGTGTGTTTCATCAAGACAAAGGCACTCATCAGTAAAGCTATTCATAAATATAACAGTGGAGGTAAATTGTTGTTGATCAGAAATAAACTTTGTACATAAAACTCTTTAGTCCAGTTTCCAGTTTAGTCCAGAAGGATAATCAAACTGAAAATCTGAATAATGAAATTCAGAGCTTTACAAATGTACCAACCTAAAAAACATTACGAAAGTGATGTTAAGGCATCAAGGATTTGATTATGATGGGAAACCTACAGAAAGGATTTTTATAAGATCAGAGGCATTTTCTAGTGTCAGTAAAGAAAAATAACTCCCACAAAGTTTATCATCCATAAAAGTCAATATCAATGACGTCAATATTGTTTTTCTACCCCACATTCAGTATATGTGTTTCCATGCGCACTAATGTTTAGTATAGTTGTATATAATATTTACTCAAATTATCTTAAACATATATGATGGATAATCAGTGCTCACACAAATTCATTATCACACTGATGCTCGGTCAGTGTCTTTATTTGAGTGTGCAAATGCCTCGTCTGGATTGTATTCAATGTTTTGGTTACATTGATCAGCCAAACCCTGGGAGGGAGCAGCATGCAAAACACTGCCTGTATATATGTATACAGACTGTGTGCTGTAGCCTGCGCAAGAGGAGAATTCAGGAAAAATAATCAACAGAAATAATCACCAGGGCAGCAATTAAACACTTTCATTATTTTCATTTTCACGATAATGACAGTAAATAGTGAGAAATGGTGGTTTTGATTTCCCACAGACCAGTGATGTCTTCAAATGTCTTGATTTGTCAACCAGTTCAAACTCCAAAGACATGTAGTGTACCATCAAATATATATATAAAAAAAGAGGCATTGAAACTAGAAATATTCGACATCTTTGCTCTGAAAAATGAGGAAAATTATTTGGTTATCAAAAGTGTTACAGATCATTTTTCTGCCAACAGCAGCTCTAATTATTAACAAGGCTTTGCCTACACTCAGTTTATCAAAACAATACTTCTGAGAACGCACTGAATACAAACAAGTTTCTACAAACATGTTTGAGCCCGAGGGAGGAAGCCCAAAGTTGTTGTCATACAGCTGCACAGAGAACAAACAACCGTAACAACAGCACACAAGGAGAAGTTGAAGGTTTCTGATATTCCATTTTAACGTTACATCATGTTTGAGACTCTAACTTGAAGTATGTTTATTTGTTTTCTCATACTTTGTGGACAGAATAAGGACCTTCTTCAGGGGTACTTGCAGTACACAACACAGAGTATCCAAAAACACAGAATCTTGGTGAAGTGGCCTTACTTTGAAATGTAAACATTTTAATCTAATTATCTCCTTGTGTGATTAAGAGAGTCTTAAGACTTACATAACAAGAGAACATACTATAATCCTGACTCTCAGATGAGCTTCAGTTGAAAAGAAGAAGTTTAACTTCCCCTTCTGTTCCCAAGAGAATTCTGGACACTGGTAGTGTTCCTGGAAAGGATTTTGGTGTTTGTCTCAAATGGCATTTCAGAAATCTAATGATATATGTATAAATTTATATACGCAGATCTACAAGCTGGTCAGAGTGTGCCTAGAAAGAGGGCCGGAATAGACTCGCCAGCCAGGCGGTGGAATGACTTTAACCTACACTTAGAACAATTAAATTACATCATCTCATAGTTATGCACTGCTCACATTACACATGCTTTAAAGGTTTTGCCAAATGGCAAGGCCACTAGTCCATTTTTATTCTTTGCAGCTGGCTTGGGGCTAAGAAGGGGGATGAAAGATGAATTGACAATTCATGAGGGCCATGTTTTTGTTGCAAATAAAAAAATATGCAGACCAAGAATGCATCTCAGTGCCCAACAATAGCTGCTTCAATTACACTCTTGAACACATAACGATATGCTGAAGCCAGAGAGCAGACAAAGGAGCAACTCACTGCACTCCAACCACAAAGAATGCCATTTTTGGCCCTTTACACCAACTCCATTTACCTTGAAACTGAAATTAATCAAAGGAATGGCTACAAACTGTATTTGATTTTCTTTTAGTCTTGTTTTTTGTGTGCCTGTTTTTGCTAATGCGCATTAGGTGCATAAACTAATCTCAACTCAATCTCAAATCTAAACAAATGTAGTGTACATCGCCCCCAAAGATACATTAATGGTAGCCCCCAGCTTGTGCCCTTGATGTGTTAGCATATATTTGAGTCACACAACCAACCTTTGATTTTAACCAGTAATAACCCAGAAAAACACTTACAGTTGTTGAAGATTCCAACCGTTTCAATTTCCAAATTGCACCTTTGTTTCCAAATGAAAACAAAGATGGCAGCCTGACAGCTACCTGCACAGAAAACACAGTTGCAACTTGGGAAACAGTCTATAATCTTTATCAGCCTTTAAAGATTGTGGTATGGAGGACCAAAACAAAAACAAAAAAAGAAAGAAAGAAAGGAATATTTGTTATTTTTGGCAGTTTCTGTCCTCCATTGTATAAAAAAAAAAATCGGATAAAAAACTATGGGTTGCTTTATGGTCCACATGTATACTAACACATGAGGGACTCCAACTGCTGCAGCAGTAATGCATCCCATATGTATTTTGACCTATCTAAAACAAGTTTTGAGGTTGTCAACCTAGTTTGAAAATAACCACTGTTATAAAAGGTGCAGTGAACAAGCAAACACAAACCGACATGCACGTATCATTTAAAGTCATGCGGCGGTCTGCTTTTAAAGGATTATATCTAGGAGGAGCTGTCATTTTTTCTCATATGTCTCAGGTGACTGACAGTGAACAGAGCCTAACAGATGCAGTCACAGATATGAATAGACTCAATTCTGGCACCACAAGGAACAAAAATAAACTCAGGTTTCATATTTACCATGATGAATTCCAGGCTTCACCCAGCTATTCTCAAAATGTAAAATTTCCTGAAACTACCGTGACGTCTTCAATGCAATATACAGCAACCACAGAGTTTATCACTGGCACGGCCATTAGCCCAGCTCTCTTGGGGTCATCTGGCTTCGCTGAGCCAAACATTGGCTGTCGTGGACAACTAGCATCATGAAGCTAATTGTCAATGGGGCAGTGAACAAGCAAACACAAACCGACATGCACGCATCATTTAAAGTCATGAGGCGGTCTGCTTTTAAAGGATTATATCTAGGAGGAGCTGTCATTTTTTCTCATATGTCTCAGGTGACTGAGTTAGCGCCTGGCTCTGTTTACTACTTATGAGGCTACGAGCGTGTTTATGTGAAAGAAGTGACATCGTCAGAACCATGATTGAAGTACTTAACATGATACGAGATAAAATGGTGATGCCTGCTGGTAAATTTTGACACAGCAAAAAGTACTCCACCTGGTGAAATGTAAACGGTATGATTACAGAACTAGAATAGAATAAGATATAAAAACTATAATTTGAAAATATCAAAGTAAGGATAAGGATGTAAATAGTTGCAGAAAGTATTAAAAAAAGAAAAAGTCTTTCAAATAAGAGAACATATTTTTGCTGTTTTATCTGTTGAACAAACTATTACAAATATGTCATGCGCATAAAATAGTTACAAGTAATGTTAGGTTGTTTCGGCTCCTAATCAGAGAACACAGGACAGACAAGGTCTATCTGATGAAATGGTGCATCTATAATTATGGGAAATATTAGACAATGAGTGCATTACTTTTATAATAAAAGCATTTCGTTTTTATTTCTAATTGTCATCAAAAAGTCTCCTCATGATGTTCTGAGTTGCAGTGATGAAACAAGACAGTATAAGCACAGACACTGTCAGAAATCCAGGAAGTAAATATTCTTTGGGCAAATATAAAGTACCTATTATTTTCATGTAGTTTTTAATGCAATATACTATCCCTACATTTGTTGGGAGCTTTTTTTTTTTTTTAAACCAGGTTGACACATGGAACAGCAAAGCAATTCAAATGATCTCTAGAAATATCTGTGGCTCTGTATGATTTGTCACTTTACTACAAACTGTTTCGCCCCAGCCAGGAACCAGTAGGAATAATAACGGGATATCTGGGGATCTGATTGGGCTGTTACCATGGTGATCCAGAGCCGTTAAAAGGAAGTCACCTTCAGGATACCAGAAAACCAGAGGTAATCCCAAATAGCCAGATAATCCGCACGCCGCACTTCTTGCTACATGTTAGTGTTTCTATGGCTCACTTTCCGGTTCACCATTTGGAGCCAGAAAAAAACCACGACCAACTAAACTGATGTAATTATTCTGGCAGCCCAACCGGTCGTCTCCTCTCACACTTACACTACGACACACTGTACACAAGGTCTCCCACTCGATCTTTGACGAGCATGTCCGCTACCTTGACCCAAACACCAGCGAGCACATACCCCAATTACCGAGATATAAATAAACACTCATCTTGTGATACAGGGTGACCATATGGCAGTCTCAACTGAGCATTTCAGGGTCACAGAGCAAAGCTTTCTGTTTGGCTCATGAGCACCCTTATACATAGCAGCCAGACAGATGTGAGACCAGCAGGCGAGTTAAGACTGTTAGGTCAGTACCCACTGGTGTTCAAAATGTGGATTAAAATCTAAGACAAGGTGGTCCAACTGCAGGGGGAGGAGGGGAAGCAATGTGGAGCCACCAACATATTAAGAAAATGCAAAATCCACACATCTCAGGTTGCGTTTCCACTTTTTAAAGAGCGGCGAGCAACATACAAGCCTTGCTCATAAATAAGCCACAACTGTGATAGCTGCCAGTGTCGAGTAGCACATTCAGACACAGTTTCTTTACACATGAAGCAGACACACTTGTAAATAGATATGGAATTGATCTGGAGCCAAAGTGCAGCCAAAAAAAAAAAAAAAAGCCTTTACACGTCTACAGACCCCCAAGCTTCACGACATGAGTTAACGGTGTTGGTCGCAGATGATGCAGCAACACCTTCCTAATAATAACATAACAGTTGGCTGACACGTGTGCAGCGGAATCAGAGATGCAATTTGGCACTGGAGGGCCCCTCTCTCTCTCTCTTTTTTCTTTTTAATCCCTGACAGGCAGGATAGTATGCTGCGAGCTTTGAAGTGCCAAATAACTGCATACTTCCAGTGAAACCAGAGACCGTGAGGAGGATAACTCCTGGCTCAGGTCAGCCATGCACTACTTCTTTCTGTCCTTGCGATATTGTGTGCACACCTCTGCAGAATCCGACCGACATTTAAGTACGTTTAAACCACTTAGAAATGTGGTGGCTGGAGGAGCAAGGAGGGAGGAAGGAGGAGGAGGAGGAGGACAACCACACGTAGTTAGCTCATTTATGCATCTTAACATGATACCGGCCATCAGCCTAAAATGACCCGATTTTTTTAAAATCACACTCATCACGATCGAACCTATTACCGTGATGATTAGTCGTGTAAGCCCAGCCTGCCACGCTTCCTCTACGCATGCGACACGGACCACTAACTAACCAGCCGGGTAGCCCAGTCAGTCGCCCAATGCACACACACACACACACACACACACACACAAAAAAAAAAAAAAAGCCAAATGCAGCCAACTAACTATGCTAAGCTAGTCTGGCTAACAGCAGGGGAAAAAAAAAAAAGAAAAAAAGAAGCTAACCGCTGCCTAGCTAGCACCTTCACATGAGCTATCGAGACGAATCGTATCACTTCCTGTCAAACAAGGACACAACGGATCAGCGGTTAACCTTTCTTTAGTCAAATCTTACCTTTAGAGTATAGAGATTTAGGGGAATTGAGGTCGATATCCGAGCTAAGGAGGGATATAAAATCAGAGGGCATCGCAGCGCTTCATCGAGGGGAGGAGAAGCGGACACTCTTTAGTGGAAACGGAGTCGGCTGCTCGGAGCCAATAAATATAACGTTGGTTTTTTTTTTTTTTTTTTATCAAGCGGAATGTTTTAATATACAGAGTATAACATCGAAACACTCTTAAGTCGGCGAAAGCAAAACTTTCAATTCAAAAAAAAAAAAAAAACCCCGTTATCTAGCACGTCTCACGTTGGTTGTGTGTGTGTGTGTCTCCGCTGAGAGGAGACACGTTTCGTGCTACGTCGAGACGAACACACACACACACACACACACACACACACACACACACACACACACACACACACAACTCGACCACGGTTGGTCGGCCCGCCGCCTGGCCCCGCCTCTTTCTCGGAGGCGCGTGCGCAGTGGCGCGCCGTTCAGAGCACAGCGAGGTTTTCCTTCCAAGTCGTAGAGGAGAGGAAATGTCATGATATTGCTTGATTTGTGTTTTTCTTTGTTTTAGGTCGCGCACACAGATTAGGACACCGGTTGAATCAGTTCCAGGCGACTCGGAGAGAGATTTATCCTCGTTTTTTAATTTTTTATTTTTTATTAAAGCCCTGTTCTTCATTGACTGTGTTTCTTGGTTTGTTTGTATATAATATATATAGATATATAATGTACTGTATATACTGTGCATTTTATATTTATATTTTTTACTGCTATTTACTGCTATTTTATTGCTTTTCTATTATTCTATTCTATTTTATTCTATTATTTCTATTATTATCTTATTGCTTCTGTATGCTGCTGTAGCAAAAAAAATTTCCCCTCGGGGATTAATAAAGTAAATACCTACCTACCTACCTACCTACCTTCTGTCTATTCTATAATAGGTTAGCTATATTCAGTGGGGGACTGTAACTAAGTAGGCTACATTTACTTAGGGAGCATACTGTAGGCTACATCAGTGCAAACTTGAGGTACTAGTATATCCGTTGTTATTAATATTATAGCCCTCTTGTTTTAGCTGGAAAATGCATCGTTACAAAGCTGAATACAGAATAGAAGAACTGAACTGAACATTGTGCTATTTATAGGCTACATTTTTTTTTTATCAATTTGAAATGATCTTTATTCATTCATTATCACAAGTGCCCTGTGCCCACAAAATATGTTGTCCCATGCAAAACAATACCTGTTTTGTAATGTATTTTTGCACGCTCAATCCAAATTTGTTTTTTCTCTGAATGATAATTTTTGCTTTTTTTTTGTTGTTGTTCCATTTCACTCACACGGCAATGTAAGTGGTAACAAGGAAAGTGGAGTGCCTCTAGTTGTTCCTGAGGCCAATACAGGCCAGGGAAAAATCTTACACTTGGAGACTAGATTTGAATTCAGTGTAAAAAAAAATTAAGTCTGCCTGCCTTAAGTTGGTGAGACAAAAATAGCTAAAGTTTTGTTGCACAGTGGAATTTGTGCAGCGATGTAGAAACATGGACTCAGCAGACAGGCAGGACACCTGCGAAGGGTGAACAATATGGTGATCAGGCAGGTAAAGGAGCAGGAACAAGGGAACACTGCTGTTTTTGCATACATAAGAACTAGTGAGCAGATGGGGAACAAGCAGCTGTGCAGGGGAGGTCACACAGGCAGTCGTCAAACTCGCAAGTGTGGCAAATAAACACTGAACACAGCCCCAAGAAGGGTATCAATTTAGAAATGCTGCAGTTAATTCTTATGTTTATTTTTTATTTTTTTTTAATTCGGTAGCACGAGCGTTTAGAGGCAGCATGGGCCCTGTTGGCTGGCTTTTGCTTGCTTATCATTCATTATCCTTGGGTGTTGAGTGGGTGGTGGAGTGTCCTGATGGGACTTGTCCCGTAAGGGTGAATGGCTCCTTCTGTTCAGACTGCCTTTGGGTCTCTTGATGTCCTGTAGCCTACATTTCTATTAAAATAGGCAATAACTGGTAAAACAAGCTTAAAGCTTAAAGCCTAAATTACGTGTTTCCCCAAACCTAACATTACCCCAGATATCTTTGCCAACTCGGACTCTTTCAATTTAACATCTACTCTAAAAGGATGCTGGCTTTTGCTAGAATAACAACCCAACCGACGCAAGTCCCCCCCCCCCTCCCCCTCTCCATTTCCCAAAATGCAATTCGTGAAATCGTCACCGTGTTGTTGCGGAAGTGCCGGTGAATGCTGTGTTCGTGTTTTTTGTTGTTGTTGTTGCTTTGACGGCTGCATTCATTCCTCAGAGCAGATCATTCTCGCTAGGTTTGTGTTTGTAGCCGCGACGTTCACGTGAGAAAAGTTGCGTTATGGCAGCTCTAAAATACGCAGGCATGGACGATACAGACAGCGAAGATGAGTTACCACCTGGATGGGAGGAGAGATCTACGAAAGATGGTTGGGTCTACTATGCAAAGTAAGTGGAGTCCCACTGCTAGCGTTAACTGTCAACCAGCATGCATGTGAGTTCACTACCAAAGGGTCACATCGCTGCTATAGTCTGTGGCTGACACTGTTATAGTGTGATTGCATTGTGCAGCAGCTCCAGAGTTTGTGACATGAGAGGCGCAACTTCGCAATCTTTGAATGTAAAATAAACATGGTATATAATTAGTATTTCTCTTTACATCATCGTCTGTCGTTTGAATCACATCATATTCAAATCTGTTTGCTTGCCTTAGACGTACATAATATCTAATTGTGGTTGGGTTTGCACACTCTTACTTGCTGTCTTTTATGGATATGTTTATGTGTGGTAGAAAGAAACTAATTGCGTTTAGTCAAGTTTTGCACTTAAGTACAATTTTGATGTACCACTGTACCCGAGTAATTCCATTTGATGGTTCTTTATACTTTATAGACTCTACTGCATTTCAATGGGTACAAATGTACATTTTCAAATTGTACATTCTACTCTACATTGGTCTGACAGCTTTAGTTACTTCTCGGATGAGGATTTGACACAATAGATAACATAACGAGCTTTAAAATACAACACAGTTAAAGATTAACGTCTTCTGACGTCTTGCAAAACCAGTGTTTAGTCGGGTTCACGTTTCAGATTTCTGAGTTGTTAACGACTCCACCAAACAGTGATTTTCCCTCGGGACTACTCACATTCATTTCAATAAATGTTCAAATGATCCAATATCTCTCAATATCTAAAAATCAATGATTATAGAATAAGTAACAAAATTTAAAAGAGATTTGTGGATCAGAACCTACTTTTTTTTTTTTCCTATTTTCCTATTCCAGTAATCATTGTTAATCTGATGATGTCATATATAATGATATGTCAGAGGGACCAAACCAGGACTTTAAATTTTTACTACATTTTGCTCTGAATACTTATGCACTTGTACTTAAATAGGATTTTTCATGTGGGACTTTTACTTGTAATAGAGTATTTTTACATTACTGTTTCAGTACTTTACTTAAGTAAATGATCCTAATACTTCTTCCATCACAGGTCTAGCCTTTCTATTCTTTTATGCTCTTTATTACTATAATGTTTTTTTTTTTTTTTTTTTGCTTGTTTGTTTCTTTTATTGCATGATATCAACCAACTGAGGAACAGCAGATGAAAATGAGCCTTTTGGCTAAATTTGACACATTAACATCACATAGTTGTATCACAGATACATACATTAATGACATAAATGAAAGAAAGTAAAGACAAAAGCCATTTTGATTTCTCCAGTCTTCATCTGTCTTTTTGTTCCAACAGCCATGATGAGATGAAGACACAGTGGGAACACCCCAAGACAGGAAAGAAGAAACGTTGTGCCGGAGGTTTGCCTAATTCACTTGTTTTTCTGTGTTTTAAATATATTTTAAATATATCTGCTCGAGGGTCACTCTCATGCGAAGCAAAGATTGTTTCTCGTTTATCTAACTCGGGCCAGAACGATCATCTTAAAATCAATCATATCAATTGGACCACATTTACATGACGTTGCTAACCAATCACTTAAAGTTATTATAATAGGGCAGAAAGCTCAGTGTTGGATGGAGTTGTGCGTCATCCTCTTTCTTCTCATCATATATTAGCATATATAAAAATGGCTTCGTATGCTCGCTAATGGTGTTTCAGCCATATCTTTACAACCACAGGACTGGACAGTTGCCTTGTTAAATGCCTTGCTTCTTGTGTATAGTATCTTTTTTTTGGGAAAGTGCGATATGAATGAGGTTTTCAGTGTCAAACTTTCACTTGTGCCATCCATCCATCCATTTTCTTCTGCTTATCCGGGATCGGGTCGCGGTGGCAGCAGGCCAAGCATGTTGATCCCGAGGCGTTCCCAGGCCAACTGGGAGATATAATCCCTCCTGCGTGTTCTGGGTCTTCCCTGGCGTCTCCTGCCAGTTGGGCGTGTCTTGAAAACCTCTAGTGGGAGGCCTACTGGAGCTCGTGACCATCGGTGAGGGTCGGAACGTAGACTGAGCGGCAAATGGAAAGCTTCGCCTTCCCTCTTCACCAACACAGTCGGGTGCAGCGCCTGTTTTACTGCTGCAGCCGCACCGATCCGCCTGTCGATCTCCCGCTCCATCCTCCCCTCACTCGTGATCAAGACCCCGAGATACTTAAACTCCTTTGCTTGAGGCAGTCACTCTGTCCCCACCTGGAGGGAGCAATCCACTGGTTTCCGGCAGAGCAGCATGGCATCAGATTTGGAGGTGTTAACCCTCATCCCCGCCGCTTCACACTCGGCTGCAAACCGCCTCAGTGAATGCTGGAAGTCTGAAGAGGCCAACAGGACCACATCATCTGCAAACAGCAGAGAGGCGATTTTGAGACCCCCAAACCTGACGTTCTCCTTCCCCCGGCTGTTTCTAGATATCCTGTCCATAAAGGTCACAAACAGGTGACAAAGGACAGCCCTGGCGGAGGCCAACACCCACCAGGAACGAGTCTGACTTATTGCCGAGAATACGAACACAGTTCCTACTGCAGTTGTATAGAGACCGGATGGCCCGTTGCAATGGCTCCGGCACCACGTCCTCCCCCAGCACCCCCCCAAATACCCCCGAGGGACCTGGTCGAAAGCCTTCTCCAAGTCCACAGAGCACATGTAGACTCGATGGGCAAACTCCCAGGACCCCTCCAGTAGTCTTGCGAGGGTAAAGAGCTGGTCCACTGTTCCACGACCGGGACAGAATCCGCACTGCTCCTCTTGAATCTGAGGTTCGACAAACGGTCGGAGCCTCCTTTCCAGCACCCTGGCATAAGCTTTTCCCGGGAGGCTGAGTAGTGTGATACCCCGATAGTTGGAGTACACTCTCCGGTCCCCTTTTTTGAAATTGGGAATCACCACCCTGATCTGCCAGTCCAATGGTACTGTTCCCGACCCCCCCGAGAATCGCCACCTTAACGTGGCGGAGGGGTTTGAGTGGCTTAGTGACCCTGGTAGGGTCTCTCAAGGCAAACTGGTCTCAGGGGAGAGCCAAGACTAAGAGCGGTTCAAAAGTCCCTCGATCAACAGCAGCACACGGAGTTCAGCCACCTCGCTCGGATCAGGGAAACCGGGGTACCCTCCCGGAGTCAGACCTGGGAGGGGAGCTCGCCGGTGAGCGTCTGGTGGCTGCACCTTCACCCATGGGTTGTTTCTTCAGCCCGAAGAAACATCATGGTGCAGCTACCCTGTGGACCCACCACCCACAGGGACAAGCGTCGGGTGCATTGCAGACCGGGCAGCAGGCCGGGCCGGGGGCCCGGGCGAGCCGATTGCCGGCAGCATAGACTTTCCCTTTTGCAAAAAAAATAATTTTATTCCCATGTTTTGTGACTGTTATAGAAAATAATGCCTGTCTTTTCTCTGCAGATTTGCCATATGGTTGGGAGCAAGAAACGGATGAAAAAGGGCAGGCAATTTATGTTGAGTAAGTAGATTAATTTGGCTTAGTGAGATATATAAAACTGTGAGGTCTTAAGATTATGTTTTAATTCTTGTGTCCTAATGTTTTCAGTCACATTAACAAGCGGACAACCTATTTTGACCCACGCCAGGCATTTACAGTGGAGGATGTGGTTGTGAAGCCAAAACGGTATGATGGAAACACTGCTGCTCTAGAGATTCTGCAGGGTCGTGATCTCTCCGACAGAGTTGTCCTCATTACTGGAGGCAACTCGGGCATTGGTGAGTTTCATGGCATCTTTATCTGTTTTCTCAGTTCGATTAATGTTCTCTTATGTTGGAAATCATCGGTATGAAGTGATGTGTGTTTCTGTGATGACACCACTAGGTGGTGATATGGTATTACACTATATTAGAAGTCTGCTTGACAAGACTGTCTCTACTCCCTGCATGTCCCCATCCCTACACCAGGCATTCATCAACATTAGCCCTCAAAATGATACACTTAGACTCAACAAATCACTCCTTAATACCAAACATGACTGTATTGAAGTTCATTAGCAGGGCTGAATTGGATGTCATTGTTAACTGTAATGAATGGTGTCCATTTGTACCCAGCAAATGCAAGGCTCACTATATAATGGTCTGGAAACAAATGTACTTCCTCTTTCCTTTAGTTTGAATTAGCACGAGTGTTGGCCATTTATTCAGACTTGCTTCTTTGTTCGAGATAGATAATGACAGCGTGAGGAAAATCAAATAAACATAAAATCGTTAATTGTCTTTATATTCAAATTCTTTGTCCCACTGAACGTCACAGCAGTGTAATTGCTGTGTGTGTATTATGAGAGGCAGCACTGTAATACATAGATTTACAGCAGCCTGGGGACCTTCACTGAACAAAGAAGCTTGTGAAAATGCCTTTCTGACCTTGATATTCCTCTGTCATTTAAAAAATATATAGTCTTTAAAATGAATACAAATCTGAATGATATGATTATTGATGCAGCAATGTAACTATGTAATTCAATTATTTTTCACATTTTCAAATTTTTGTTGCCACACTATAAACAGTTCAAATTGTACCAAATATATGCTCCTTATACAGTGTGAAGTGTTTTAGGTTTTTAGTGTTTTAATAACAAAAGGTAGACATTGACTGAAGTAATGTCAGTTTTTCTCAGTTGAATTGTTTTGACTGTATTTACTTTGATTAAGTCAATATGGGCAGTGGGAAATAAGCCAAATACATCAAATAATAATCACTGACAATGAAATTCTGTACCCAACATACAAATAATGACAATATCAAAAGCTTTGGGTAAAAACAGAATTAAAGAAGAGTGACAAAAATGACTCCATCCATTATCTGTACTTGCTTTGTCTTGAACAGTCATGGGGGGCTGGAGCCTATCCCAGCTGACTTTGAGCAAAGGCGGGGTACACCCTGGACAGGCCTCCAGTACAGTGACAATAATAACCTAAACAAATCATAAAGTGTTGCATGAGTCAAATACCAAAATATAGAAGTGTTACAGATAAATAAAACTTGTGGCCGCAGAAGAAAAACCTGTGTAGAGATGGTTGCACGAGAGGTTAAAAGTGCATAAACCCCACATTCAAAGTTAATTCAAACTAGCTGTGGAGATGTGTCACCTTCTCAGGGGTTTGCACTGGAACAACTACAGCACTTCCCTCTGCCTCTAATTAGTGGGAAAAAAAAAGGACTAATATTCTGGTGGGACAATGACTCAAAATGTGGATCAAATATAGGGGAGGTCTGTCTGCAATAAAACAAGAAGCAGAACTGACATACAGTCACAAGAACTCAATTATTTTCTTGAAGAGTTTTTGAGAAGAAGTGAAAGCACTGTCAACACCCCAAAATACTGTATAGTGTGAAACAGTATAAGAAATTGCTGGATTACTGAGCTTTCTTAAATATGACCAAATCAGTTGGCCTTTTGATTACAGGTCGTGAGCAATAATTACAGTATACGGGGAGAATTGAGACAGTTGCAAATAGTTTCCACCACAAGAGGGCACAGCAGGTCCATGATGTAGCTGCCGATGAGGTTTTAAAATGTGATGATATTAACTGCTTCACACTTGCCTATTTCGGCTTTAATTAAAAAAAAAAACTATGTAAAGAAAAAGATAATCCACATTTAACATTTGTTGTGATGCATTTAGTAAATAAAAATGTGTTCATCTGGAAAAAAAAGCAGCTTTTCTCAAAAGACTGTATCAAGTAGCTACAACACACAGACATTTTTATAGTGTGGGAATACTTAATAAAACCCTTATTAACATAACCTTTGTTTTACTCTACCACATATTAAATATGCAGCAGCCATAATTAACAGTATTCTAATAGTAATTGCTACTTCTCGTGTGCTCCTTTGACATTCCTGTAGTGAAATGTGGTTATGCCAATTGGTTGGACCCACTTAGCATTTTAATGGCATCAATAGTGTTTTAATCCAAGTGTCAGGGCTATTTCCATTTTCTTCAGTGCTTATTTCCTTCACAAGGAAATGTGACATTTTTATTAGTAATGGTGGGATATTATTTAATTAGAAAATGTACATTTGAGCTCTTTAATTTAGTCCTTAACGCACACGCACATGAAAAGCACATATATGAATTTATTAATGCATGAAATGTCATAGTCTCTGGTTTTGTGACCAGCCTTGAAGCTCCACTGCAGTAGTGCTGGGAGGCGAGACAGTAATGTAGTTTGTCTTGCCAGTGTGATCACTGCGCTCAGTTTACAGCATTAGTCTTCCTCTCTCTGCTTTCTTTTGTAAATTAAAAACCAGTACCAACCTGAATGGTGATTTTTAATTGTGATAATGGAAATGAATGATCGTAGTTTGTTTTCCCCATACTCGTCCCTCACTCCCTCTCTCCTCCTTCTTTTTAAAGGTTTTCTTACTCTTGCTCTGTAGACCTGTGGTTGTACACCTGTACCTCTGCATTGATTCCTAAGCGGCTTTGACCCAGGCCCGAGCCTCCTATCCATCCCCATTACGCACTCCTGCTCTGGCTCTAATTCCCCCCTATCAACTAACACTCAGGTTATTTACTGGCCAGGGGTCTGTGGAACAATTGTCCTTAAAGGGCCATTGTCATGATATATCTAGCCCCCACTGGGTTCATAGACAAAATATTTGCCTCATACAGAATAAGTGCACAACATTATTTTCTAAAATTAAAATCACATATTTTTTGTGTATTTGTTTTACACCTACAGTGCCTTCATGTGCAAAAAAAAAAAAATTGTGTTTAGCAGAGGCCCTTTCCTAAAATACATTTTCTGTTGAGGGAAAACTATTTATATTGTGCTCTCTTAGCACATGCAGTCATATTTGTCCTGTGACAGCTCTTCTGGGAGCTGTTTGTATGTACATTTATGTGTCCCACTACCTGGGGAGCATCGTCAGTCTCCCAGGTGCCATGTTGTCAACATAACATATGTTTAATAGTGGTCAGGAATAACATATTGACCCCCTGTCTCACTCAAATATAATATCCAGGCAGGCACAACTGTCGTCCGTGTGCTATTTTTTACTCCCAGTTCAGCATGTCGGATGCATGAAAGAAAGATAGGCCACTGTATTTTTGATGATAACCATTCTTTCACTATTTCTAGAAAAGTGCTCACAAAATATTGTAGGCCTGTGTGTGTATTTCAACTGACTTTTTTAGAGTTTCTGGGTTCTCACAATCTCTTTTATGTTTCTGAATTTTATCTGAACTTCCTAGACCCCTCGGTATAGTGTCTCGTTATAGAGCACCGCCTTTCAGTTGTAAACCTCTACTCTACTATGTCTAAATGCATGCACTAAATTCCACGTGGTATTGTTGTTAAGGTGCAGGGTCAATGTTGAAATAAGAAGCAGAAAAGGCTCGTGCGGATAGGGAATAGCAAGGATTTGTAGAGGAGCCCTTCGTAATGTCGTAGTATCTCTATGCGTCGTCTCACCAGTGTTTTAGGACTTTGAACGTTATTCTTATTCATGAAAGACTAACATTGTTCTATATTTGTGTTGATCCCGGTGTTGTGTTGTGAGGATTAAGTGTCAGGCCGGTGCTCTCCTCTCTCTGGATGGAGAGATCCCTAAGCATATTCAGTGAGTCGCAGAGCTGCGGGAGCCTCTGTGTGCAGATTAAACCCATAGCCTAGCTTTGTGGCTGATCATTAGATTGAGGCAGATTTGTTAAGCATAACTGCCATTAAATTGGCTGCAAAGCTCTGGTATTTACTGCACTACTGTTTATGAATAAGGACCCCCTTAAAGACCCGCGCAGCGATGCGTTAAACCCGAGCCTCAGTAAGGAGGGAAATGCATTATTCATAGTAGGAGGAATTAGATGGATAAAAAGATGTTCCTGGTGAGGATGGCATGTGGTGTCTGTGTCTCAGTGTGTGTGTCGCTGAGCATCTCTGAGTAGCTGCGTGTGGTTTAGATGACATCCAGAGTGCGTCTGTGTTTATATTCAGAAGTCTGATAGTGTTTTTGTGTGCGTGTCCGCTGGGGGAGCGGCCGCCCTGTGTCCTGCTCCGTCTCTTCCATGTCAACTACTGAACCACAGAGGAAATCGAAGGAGAGTTTTTTTTTTTTTTTTCATCGGGCATTTCATGTCCTCACTGATGAATGTGTTTATTGGCTACGTAATGAGAACCAGTTATGGTTGGTTAGTCAAATTATTCAACTTTATTAACCTTGGATGAAATTTGCAATGCAGACTCAAACTGGTGTAACATGCAAAGAGTATTATGCTGGAGGCTAGAAGGGTTCAATAATGATTACAGCTCTAATATAATACAAGTGAAGTGGTTAGAGAGAGAGGATGGAATACATATATGTACTTAAAGGCTGTAAGTAAAATAAAATGAATGGGGTATTGGGTTATTGTGTGTAGTCAAGTAGTTTATAGACCTATCGAGTTTACAGTCTGCAGATGATGAGGGGATGGAAGTTACATGAGGGGGGATTTTTGATGACAGTGATGAAAATAGCCCCAATGCTCAGCAGATATGTGTGCACGAGGAGGCCTCTGGGGTTTCAGTTTATCCTTGTGCATGTGTTTGATTTGGTGTGGTATGTGTTTATCAACTTTACTGTCCGCTCTCGCTCTGTGAGGCTGCTGGAGGACCAGGGGTGTCCAGTGTGGTGTGAGGCCATGATGAGAGATTGTGTAGGGAGTTGGAGGTTGACTCAGAGGGTCAGAGAGAGAAGGGGGTGGGTGGGTACTAGATAAGGCTGCGTGGATGGTGAAAGTGGGGGTAGGAGGTAGGAAGGAGGTAGAAGGGGACAGGGAGGGGTAATAGAACCACTCCAGTGCTCTCGCCTGGAACAGCTCAACCTTGGGCTGTAATTACTAACCATACATTCCACTTTTGGGGTGACATCTCCCTCCTCTTGGACTAATGGAGGGGAATTAGAGGGGATCTTAAAAGTCAGAAAGAGTGGGAGAAGAGTTGTGCGGTTCTTCACTTCTTGGGCAAGAAATACACAGCAGCAACCGCAGGAACAGGTGCACTCACCACCGGACAGGAGTTGGAGGCTCTATCCAGAATCACTCCATCGTTCACTTATTCACTGCTTTCTGCATACAGTAAAGGGGACACGCTGTAGTAAGCAGAAAACAGATATTTTAGCTAGAGCACAAATGGTTAGTCATCATTCCCCATCTTACTTTCCCCTCATTTGTCATTGTCTCTCCACTGTTAACTTCATATCAAAAGCATAAAATACCCCAAAACATCTTTGTTAGCTGGAAGGAGTGTACAAGTTATTGATGCAAATTTGTTTTGATGTCCCACGGAATTTTGAAGGCATAAATTCAGTGCTCAGACAAAAAAATTCTGACACTCAAATCAATTAACTTCCATCAAATAATGTGCATTATGTAGTAAACAGAACACAGATTTAAAGGTATGAGAGGAAGAGAGAGGTTCATAAGGTAAATAATTTAGGGTGTGACAGTGCAGTGGCAGAATTGTAGGGGGTTGCAGTTGTTTATATATCTACTAATTTATAAACACTTTACCAAGTCAAAGGCCCAAGAATTTTATGAATAAATCAAACTGATAAGATAAACTAGACAGAGATAAACACAATTAAAAAGTGTAATTAAAAGTCACATATTTATCACATTTAGTCATTGCCTCTGAAATAGAACGCACAACATATTTTTATGTTGCACATTACAGTTAAAAAAAGGCCTTATAATTCAATGAGGCGAGTTGATATGTGGCCTGCTGGTGTGTTCTTTTGAACACAAATTCGGCTCTGGCGAGGAGGGGATTGTGGGAACTCAACATGTTTACCCGCAGGTCTTGTGATGATCTGAATTGACTTCTGTTTGCCCAATTGTACTGCGGAGCTTATTTTAGTTAAATGCCTCTTTGGATGCAGATCAAGAGGAGAGAAGGAGCAGGCGGCTCCGTTTGCCAAATAAACACGTTTACTGACGAGGCTGGTAATGATCTCATTACATTGAGCCAATACACCTGTGTACGAGGGGGATCCAGAGAGGGGCGGCGGGCCAGGGAGGACAAACAAAGCGTGAAATCACTAAATCACACTCATTATTGGGGAATATCAGTAGGGCCAGGTTCCTAATGTACCATGAAGAGCATTCACTGCTTAATGGACATTTTACACATTTTTTATGCATTTTATACATTACAGTAAAACACATTTTCAACAATAGCTAAGCCATCTACTGTATTTTTTGCAACATTGTGAAGCTTCAGATTAAATCAAAGGATCATCCTCTTCATCCTCCAGATTTTTAAAAATGTTCTGATCATGTACAGACTCTTCCTCTTATAATACTGTGTTTGCCATGTTATTGTCTTATTAGACGAAAGAACCTGGACGAGCGTTGCAGCTAAGCAGGCCTTCTGTGTGTTGTAAAACAGCTTATGGCGTCTGTCGATCCACCAGAGCAAAAGAATCCCCTGTCTGACCTCTTGTCATGTTCCAGTATCAACATACGATGCTGAAACAAGCTCCCTTTGTTGTACACCTGACCAAGAACTAATTTCAGTGCGGCCCTCTCTACCGGTAACATGGGTGAGAGGGCGGGGAGTCTCTGTTACAGCAACGCCACTCTCGTTATTTCACAATTAATGTCAAGCCCTTGTTATTTGTCATTGCAAATACATGGCTTCAGTGCTGCTGCTGTTGTTGCTGCCATATTCTAATTTGTTCTCCATTATGGAAAACACTGGTGCCGATTAATTTCACTTTCATGGTTTGTACACACAACAAGTGAGTGTGAGGTGTTGTTGTTTACCACAAGCCAGTAGCCTTGTGCAATTTATAAAGGCTGAAAGAAATGCATTAAAATAAGGCCATGTTCAGAGAATTGCTATACAAATTTTGGATATGCTATACCCTTAATGGCAGATATATTTTTAAGAATTTTATCATTATATTAGTGTTTAGATTAAATCACTGAAAATGCCCCACATGCAGGTATTTTGCATTGCCCTGAGAAGGTTTTATAACATGTCTTTCCTAAAGCCTGCTGCTACACCTGAAAATTTAAAGTGCATTTTTGTCCCGGGAGTCATACTGCTTTTTTTTTTTTTTTTTCTGTCATGTTGTTTTTATTTCCATTTCCATTTGCTGTGAGTGGAATGATCTCCGCTCACAGCCACAGTCCCCTCCATTACACCTAATAAGGTGTCATATAATTTCATTCCATGCTTCACTTGTCAGAAAGGGATTCCAATCCTACTCCAATTTTGAGTTTTAATAGATATTAGTCCTTAACGCTCGCCTCACAATTAGGCCCCCCAGTTTTGCTCTTAATGAAAATCAGATTAAGACATATAATCTAATTACAGCCCATATTAATCCACCCTCTTATACACTCGGCCTCTCAGATCCTTTTTGCCACAATCAATTATTGAGCCTGTCAATTTGTCAATCAGGACACTCCCTCTCTATGTGTGTTTACGGTATAGTGGTTTGTATTTAGAGGTTGGAATAAAAAAAATATATGACTCTGTGCTGTTGAACTTTTCCAGGACACTTTGAGGGATGGTAAATGTCAGAGGAAATAAAAATACGGTGAAGGAAAAAAGTTAATCTCATAAATTAATTCAACCTACGGGAGGAAATGACCCATTTAGACTTGTAATTTAGAAATGAACTTCTCTCCCTCTATCTTCAGTTTTTGTCAGTTTTATCGTGACTTCATGATTTGGATGGAGCCATGAAGTAGTCTTGGACTGATAAATTCTGTGCATATCTGTGGACCTCGTTTCATGGGAGAAATGTCCTTATCAGAGGCCCTTTGATGTGCTGAAAAACCACACTAAGGTTCAGTTTGAATGTCATGTCTGTTCGATTGATCATTTGACTACTCCTATTATGACCCATGTTTTCATAATTACTGCCATCACTGTGTAATTATTAACATAATTAACAACCGACCTCCCTTCCTCTAACCCAGCACGAGCAGCAATACCTTCGTAGAGCCGGCAGTCAGATCCAAAACTTTATCTAAGACGAGACGAAGAAGTCTTAAACCACAATAATTCAATCAGTTTCATCACTTCAGAGAGAAATGATTAACTCCCTCTACTAGACCACTGGGTTACTCAATGAAAGGAATTATATGGAAAATTGATGGGGATTTTGACTTGCATGCCCCCACCACCAACCCCCCCACCCCGTTACATTCAACCCCTGAGAATCAAAGTTATCTTCAGAAAAAACTAATCTAAGTATTGCTCGCTTTCATTCTTTTTTTTTTTTTTTAATCCCTCTCTTCATGTCTCCCTCTCTGTCTGTCTGTCTGTCTCTGTCCTCCTGTCTCAGGCTTTGAGACAGCCAGGTCTTTTGCTCTTCACGGTACCCATGTGATCCTGGCATGTCGAAACCTGTCCCGGGCCACCAAGGCAGCCAGCCTCATACAGCAGGAGTGGGTAAGTGACAGTTGAAGTGATCCCTGATTTTTTTCTGTAACCTAAAAAGCTCAAAGAAGCGCAGCAATGTTATTTTATATTTTTCATATTGACAACAAATCCATTAAAACACCAAAACCGACAATGAGCTGATGCTACAAAAAGGACTGTGTGTGTAGCTCAAAGCATGATACAGCAGCTTAAAAACACATCACACCATCTTGTTGCCATAAGTACTCACTAGCATAACAAATGTGTTTTATCCATGACAGAAAATAGTCCCAGACAAAAACAGTATTTACCCTTGTTCAAATGTTATTTTTTTTTTTATAAATGAGCTCGGGGCTGAGAGCCATAGACAGGCTGGCAAAGTTGGAAAGTGCCATCCAGACTGTAAGTATTTGGACAGTTAGTTCTTCAGGCTCCGTGCTTTTGCACATTCAGTTTGGAATAAAATACTGGTTACTGGCTGCATTAAATTTGATATTTAATACAGCCTTTTTAACACTTATTGCCCAAGGTTTAGGGGCTGAAAAGTAATTGCCGAAGCACCGAGCCCAAAGAAAAAAAAAAAATCTAGAACTGTCCAAATATTTATGGTCGATATGAACCGATATGTCTGTCCAACATAGAAGAGGCATTCCTTCCCTCTTTTTTCTTCTAGTATGTTTTTTTTTTTCTTGTATAAACTGGAGTCTAAGAACAGAGGAAATACTAGAGGCTAGGTAGAAAGCAAATTTGTGATTTGGGGCCATATAAATACCAATTGTTTCAGTATGATTTGCAAATGTGTAACAATTTATGTCATAGTAACACACATGTTTGTGACATGAAATAAAGATTTCTCTATAATTGACATTTCCAGGTCTCCCCTGAAAAAGAGACCTTTTTCTCAATGACAGTAAAGGTTGAGGTATACATGTTTATGTTCTTACAAACTGCCTGCACACTTGACAGGAACGGAGAGGAAACTTGTGTGTGAGTGTCTCTCTGTAAAGCAAGTGAGAGAGAGTTAAACGGAGGAAGGGGGAGGGAGAAAAAGTGAGAGGGCATCTGATAATTACCTGAGATTATTGCTCTAATATCGCTGCGCTTGTGACATGTCCCCAGATTTACGAGTGTGGGAAAATAAACAAGTGAAATGTGGGTGCTGGAGCAGAAAGAATAAGCCATTAGCACTGGGTTGATTACAGAGAGCAGGACTTGAAGAAGAAGGAGAGTGAGTGCTCAGAGCAGATATGAAGAGAGACGCTGAGAGGGAGGAAAAGAGGGGAGAGAGAGGGAGACAAACGCCTTTGAGCGGGAGTAGATCTGCAGTGTTTAAACTCACCAAAGTCTCTAATTGAAGTACGCCCCTGGGGCTGTCAGTGCTGCTCCACAGTGTGAAATCCAGTGCTTTGTCTAAATAAGTGAGGAAAAGCTCCGATCCCAGTACCAGATTTTGCAGTCAAATTGATTTGCAGGCTTCACACCTGCCACAGAATTATCCAACATGTGAAATGTTGATGAATTAACAAATAGAAATAATTGCTTAAGAATAAACGATTGTGACCTCTGTGGTGTAAATGATAACCCTCTCTATTTGTAATACATTGGCATGTAGCACGCGCAGATTGTCAGCAAATTAAAACGGTAATAGAGCTTGATAGAGCTCAAATACAGCACGAGTACTGAATTAACATTCCCTAAGATCACTCTATATTTCCTTTTCAAGGAATCCCCCTATTATAGGCTAATGAATAAAAGTCACAATATCAGAATAAATCTTTGCTGCAAATTCTCCCCTCTGGCGACATTATTAATAGATTCAGGAGAAGAATAGAGAGGAGTATTAATCTTTAAGATGATGGATGGACTCTGCTTACCTTCCCATGCTCCTATGTTAAGGTCATTTTGATAAGAGGGTATATTTTGGGGTCCTCTGTACAAAAGGTCATCATATCTACTTCCAGGTCCCTCTCAGAGTTCCGCTCTGGTTGCCAGGAGTGGAACTGAGTCCCGATTGCACAAGACCCCTGACCTCTAACTACCTGCTTACTATTACTCTGAACTCTCTCTGTCTCTAACCCTCTCTAACCCTCTCTCTCTGTGTGTGTGTGTGTGTGTGTGTGTGTGTGTGTGTGTGTGTGTGTGTGTGTGTGTGTGTGTGTGTGTGTGTGTGTGTGTGTGTGTGTGTCTGGCTGTGTGGGCCAGTGTTGCTGCTCAGAGGTGAGAGTGATGGCTCGCTCGCAGCGCAGGGCGGTGTGGTTCAGCATAGCGCCGTGTACTGACAGTGGGTATAATAGTGGGGTCGCTGATGGATAATAGGAAGGTCAGAACAGCCAGGAAGCGTAGGGTCAGGGGGCTCATCCTTCCCAGCCAATCATGCTGTGTTCTGCCAGGAACGGCTACCGTAACAGAACAATACACTTTACAGAAGATTCCTGGAAGAGAAAAATCTGTCCTGTTCCTCTGCTTATTATTAACTAATTTGGAAATATTTGTTTCTACTGTATATTTTACACATTGACCTAATTATTTATTGAAGTTCGACCTTTCTTTTTTTCTTTGTGTTTTTGCAGTCTTTTTATCATGTGATTAGTTTACTGCTGTTTTCATGGTGAGACTTTAGCTGCATCTTCTCTGCAGTCCTGATTGGAGTACAATATGTTGTTTTCTCTGTGTCTATCTGAGCTGTGAGGAGAAACCCCTCCAGCAGGCTCATTAGGGGACTTTAGAGTGGCGGAGTGGGGATAAACATTTACCTTATGATTGTGTTTTACAATAAGCCTGATGCTGGTTGCCTTTATAGGGTTGAAAGGGGGCTGTTTTTACAGGCTGTGACGAAGCCACAGTAAAACCAGGGGATTATCCAGCAGATGGGTACTGGAAAAGATGGAGGGAGAGCAGAGGGACATGGGAAGACAGAAATGAGGAAAATGCACATAGTGAAGCATGGGAACACAGATGTGGTCCGAAAAGCAAGATACATTCATTGTAGAGACAAAAACTTCATGATTCATGTGCACTAATAAATTAAATTATCTTGACTGTATTGCCATATTTCTTTCGAGGAGCTTTACAGTGCACACCTCTAAGCTCTGCAGCTCTTGGCCTCTGTCCTGCGCTTGAACTTGCATGTCATTTTACCATAGTCCCTTACCTATCCATCTCTTATTCCACTCAGGGTACCAGTAGGTTAAGTAGCTGGTTAACAACCAAAGTGTTGCCTGCGTGCCAGAGCTTTATTTTTCCTGATCGCCTTTAAAATTATGCTTATCTTTGAGTCCAATGTCTCCCTTCGAGAGCTGTAATGGACTCCCCTGAGATGTAGCCCACTGCTTGGTGGGCCAACAAAGGCCCTTGGCCCCTGAGTAGAATACACACACACACACACACACACACACACACACACACACACACACACACACACACACACACACACACACACACACACACACACACACACACACACACACACACACACACACACACACACACACACACACACACACACACAAACATATGCCTTGGTCTTATTTTGTAATTTCTTTCTTTCCTTTTTTTTTTCTTTTTGCAAAAATGCTCATTTCTACAACACATGCTAATGAGATGCTTTGTAAGGGCGTTAATTAGCGAGTTAGTCACTGATTGCTGTGCTTGTTTTTGTTGTGTGTGTGTGTGTGTGTGTGTGTGTGTGTGTGTGTGTGTGTGTGTGTGTGTGTGTGTGTGTGTGTGTGTGTGTGTGTGTGTGTGTGTGTATGGTGGTGGTGGTGGTGGTGTGGTATTAATATGGCTGTGTGCTGCTGAGGAGAGTTCTGTCAGGGTCTGCTCTGGAACCAATTAGGCTAAAGCTCAGTGTCCACTGAGGCTGCTGTGAGAAAAAAGCCTGCTGCTTGCAATGTCAAACAGCAACATTAACACAGGCCAGAGAGGCAAAGCAAGACAGGCAGACAGAGAGCTGATAAGTAGCGGTCATTCATACAGGCAGGCAGACCGCCTGACAGACAGTGAGCTCCTCGGATGAATATGAAAATTAGGCACAGAATGCACTCATGCCCTCTATCACAAACTTTTATTGTTCTGTTCACCATTTATCAAATCTTTAGATCTATATAAAAAAAAAAAAAAAAAAAAAAAATATATATATATATATATATATATATATATATATATATATATAAATAATCTACTCTTGTAGCTGGTTCCTGTGCTGTAGGATAAGGTTACATCAGGATCAATGAGACAATGTTCCTTTCCAAGCACATGCTATTTCAGGTGAAGTGACTGGATTTTTACAAAGCAGAGATGGAAAAGGTTTCTAAAAGACAGACGGAAAGAAGACAATGTAACCTTGAAGATGTCAGTACATAAAGTTGTTCCCATACCTTCCAGATGCTCCATCTTGCCAACTCTCACCGGCTTTCCCCTGCTCGTGGTTTATGATTTATAAGAGAATGCCACCCGCATATGCGTCATGGTACATACAGCGGTATGAGGTGGCAAAGTTTGAGATGAGTCTCACATTTCTTCTAAAAGAAATGACTGTGTTCATTTGGCTACATGCATGCGTTCAGACCGTTTTCTGTCACCCTCAGTCTACCTTTAACCTGAATCACACTGGTTTAGAGAGGGAAAGTGGTGTGTGTGTGTGTGTGTGTGTGTGTGTGTGTGTGTGTGTGTGTGTGTGTGTGTGTGTGTGTGTGTGTGTGTGTGTGTGTGTGCGCGCGTGTGCGCGTGCGTGTGCATGCCTGCATTTGTCCATTTTGCCCCGTGCATAACCTCCCATGTCAGTCTGACAGGCCCTGTGCCCCGCTGGCCACCACGCCATGCCACGCTACAGCCACGCTCCTCTCGTTGAGGCCAACAGGAAGTGACACATAGGAAATGCTGACCTGGTCGGTGGCAGCCCCTCCAAGGCCTCAGGATGCTGCTCTTTTAGTTACTGTTCCCCTCTCCTCCCTCGCACCATCCACTTTCTTTTATTTTTTTCATCTTCCAGAAAGGCCTCAAAAGACTCCCTCTCCACTCACCTTTTGGTTCCCAACCACTTTTTCCTCTTCTTTTCTCTCCCAAAATGATCAAGGAAATTGCAGCCCATTTCCCAGGTCACTGAGCAGGTCTATAGCACTCTCCTGTGTTTCCAGAGTGTCCGGTAGATCAGAATTAATCATTTTTAGGTCTTACATCTTTCAGGATTACATCTTTTTCTCCTCATCATTTTTTTTTTCTTCATGTGATTTACCTTAAACCTTAAATGTCATCATCTTGCGAACATCCTCACCAAGCTTAAATGCATTCCTTTTGACATAAAAACAAAAGCCAAATTTACCCTGTTGCTTTAATTAAAGCACACTTGCACGTTGCTCCTCAACTAATTTTATTTTGCATGTGGTTTTGCTGACATATCAGCGTTGAAGCTCGCATAAATCCGGTGGAGATTGTTGTTGGTGACGTCAAAGCTTGTACTTAAGGAGCCCAAGAGCCTCTTTTCAGATCGTTCCCAGTCTATAGCAACATTACACCTGCGCTCCCACCTCCCCCTGCTCAGTCCTCTTCTCCAGTACATCCTCTAAATCACTGAGGGAGCGCTGGTTCTCCCTTATTTCCAGGATAAGGCAGATAGCAAATCGGTCTGCCTCCTCCACATATTAGTCGCATGTGTCTGCTCCTCCAGGGAGACCTTCTCATCTCTCTTTATTTACTTATTTGTTTGTTTTCTACTTGTATTGTGTCTGTGAAGTGGGAATAAAAAGGTCCCACGTCCTCAACTATTCTCTACTTCAGCCTGGCACTAAAGAGAGCAAAAAGGATGGATTGAATGAAGGTGCAATTGCGATATGTAAATTTGATGAGGAAACCCCTTTTCCCTCAAATTTATCCAGCTCTCATTCCTTCAACAAGCGACCACACAGGGCTCAGGAGCTGCAATAGGATTTACTGTAATATACCATTGAGCATTTCTTTACATTACACTGGTGACGGTTCCAATGCAGCTCGTGGGAATACTAAAGGAGGCTTTGTATAGTATAGACTGTTAGTATAAAAGCGTACAACTTGAATACCTTGAAGTTTTACAATAGTAAGCATTTTGTGCGTGTGTGTGTCCGTGTGCGCGCGTGTGTGCGTGCGCGTGTGTGATCGTGCATCTACGTAATACACTCCACAAGTTAAGTATGTATGCACGTGCACTTCCGTGCACACAGATGCATGTTGCACACACCCATCCACATGGTTTGTATTTAAATGCTTGATTATGCATTTTGCATAGCTTTGGGACATGCATCACTCTTCCCAGACTGCTAATAAAGTGACCAGGGAGATGGGGAACCTAAATGAATCCTAAAGTGCCTGGCTTGCATTCCTCACTCCCTCACTCTCTCTCACTGCTCTGCTTAGTTATTCCAGCCCGTCGTGAAAAGCTGTGCGCCGCTCAGCTCTGCTCCTCCTTATGTCTGTCTGCTATAGCCAGGTGCTCCGTCTCCTGAAGAGGTGTGGTCTGCTCCTAATTGCCTGGACCACAGTGAACTATGGGCAAATGCTCTGTGTGAAGGAGCACCATGGAGGAATAATTTTGAATAAATCACATAGTTAGCCGGTTGATATTTTCTGCTAAATAAGCAGTTCAGCAGCCATCTCACAAGGAGGTGTGAGCGTTAGAATGATGGGTCACTTGCCATAGGTCATGTTGGGGAGGATTTAAATGATTTAAATGATGTCACTGCCACTGAAGGGGACAGGTTGAGGAAGGATGTGTAAGGCAGCACCTCTTTGTTGTTTGAACCTGACAGATTCTCATCCCTCTGTCTTTCACTTTTCCCTCTGAAGGAGGGCCCATAGCCCTGGGATGAGGGCTTCTTATGATGAGAGAGGTGAGAGGTTGCCTGGATCTCTTTCACTCCTTCTCCCTCTCCTTTTCTCTCTGCCAGCAGAGAATGTTTTTATTGAAGTCTGAGAAGTGCTGACCACAGAGAGACAAGTCCAGCACACACGGTAATGTTTTAAATCAAAAGATGAGCCAGTTGTAATAAGCTGCAGCCAAATAGACTGAGGCTTAGTTGATGTCTGCCAAACATAGTAATGTTGAATGCAGAAACCATCTGGCAACTGGCTATAACATTTATCCGCTATTACCCCAAGCTCTTTTAGCATCTTTAGCACAGTTTGAAATTAGCACAGGCTCTCAGATCCCATGATAAAGTTCAGAGGAGATGCAATAGGCTAATTAGATGTAATTCTGTGTTTGATGTCTCTGTGAGATTTAAATTGTCTGATGCTGTCTCTCGTCATCTTTCATAACCCACCAAGAGTATATTCAGACATGAGATGGGAACTTAATGAGTATGTGTCTGTGAGAATGCACGTGTATGTCCATGTCTGATTGCGTTTCACATGTGAGAGATAGAGAGGGGGGGGGGAGGGAGAGACTGTGTAGCCTCTTGTCAGTTTGTGTTTGTCGTGAAGGACAGAAGGATTGTCCACTAATGAACGGACAAGTACGTCACAACAAGTCAACAGCTGCCATGTCCGACCAGTCCGACCCGTAAGTCACAAATTTCAATGTCAGACAGATCAAGAATAACAGTCACAAAGCTCTCTCCAGTCAAGTGCCCTCTCTGAAAGAAAAAAAGATGCTGTTGTGAACATGATGAGAATAGACTGTTGAATCCTGTATGAGTGCTTTGTTTTTCCTAAAAGCAAAACCACTACGATAATAAGCTTTTTCAGACAAGATGTGACCTTTTTAAAAAACAATAAGCACTTAGAAATCTTGAATTGCCTTTGATTTACCTGGCATACATGTAGAATATAATAATAATAATAATTATTATTTTATTTTCCCAAAATCAACATATTCTGTAGCGTTTTGGTGCAAAACTTTGCAAATGATCTTTTTTGCCAATGCAAAATGTTTTTTGCTGGTATTGCTGAGTGTCTGAGCCTTGTCTTGGGTTTATGGGATATCCTCTGCAGTCAGGTCTCATGGAATTGATACCAGTGAACTGCTCCAGGCATCCAAACAATCCTGCCCCAGGCATAGCTATCATTATTTTCTGGGAAGTTGTGTGTGTGTGTGTGTGTGTGTGTGTGTGTGTGTGTGTGTGTGTGTGTGTGTGTGTGTGTGTGTGTGTGTGTGCACTTGTAAGTATGTATATCTGTGGGTTTGTACTGTATGTGCTTTGACACAGAGTTAACACTGGTTTACAGCTTAATCAGTCTGTGTAACTGAATGCATATTTATCAGAGAGAAAATTCATGCTCAAAGAATCAGACCTCAGCCCATACATCATTATCAAACACACACTTGCACGTGCACATCCTTCCAGACGCGCGCACACACACACACACACACACACACACACACACACACACACACACACACACACACACACACACACACACACACACACACACACACACACACACACACACACACACACACACACACACACACACACACACAGAGATCCACATTTCATTAGAGAGGCAGATTCAGGCAGCAGTAGATTAAAAACAACGTGTGTTTTTACAGGTCCATAAATCAAGCATGGGACGAGGGGGATTCATTTAGAGAACACCAGAGTTGTGGCGTAGTTGCCCTCACGTGACTAATGCTTAACTGCGATACTTTGATACACTGCCTTTTTATTAGTTTCATTCTCTCCTGTCCCATATCAGTGATTATCTCTCAGCTCACACTTGACTCGCGGAGTAGGTTAGATGTTGTATTCATTTTTGCTGAACATTTTGATGATGAAACAACCAACCCCCAGTCTAAATGGTGATTAAGTCTGCACACTTTCAAATGATTAGGCCTACAGTGCAGAATTAAGGCATCCTAATCTTATTCAGCTTCATTGCATGGGATTGATGTCGTGTTTACAGTTTAAATAAACCACTGTGTTACTTTATTTTTATACGACATCTGCTGTTTGGAGGAAAAAGTCAGGTCATATTCTTTACTCTGTTCATCCATTGAGCCGGTTCGCCTGTGGGAATGGTGGAAGGAGAGCAGGACTGTTAATCTGTTCTTACTATTTGGATTGTTCATACTTTCAAAACGGTACCTGTTTTTTAATGGTGTGTGAAGCACATACCTATAAAATGTTTTGTTGATCAGTGATGTTCTCGAGTAAAAGCAACATCACCTACACACACACACACACACACACACACACACACACACACACACACACACACACACACACACACACACACACACACACACACACACACACACACACACACACACACACACACACACACACATATATCCTGCTTCATCTACAGCTGTTGTCTGAGTTTCTCTAAGGCTGAGCTGTGTGCTCAGATGTGTTTGTGGGTGTGTAGTCCCCAGTTTCAGCCTGACACCGGCACTGACACAGAGAGCAGGTGTAATTTCCCCTGCACTAAAACCCCAACAAGTGGCACCAGGGGAGAGAGGAGCATATTACAAGTTCAAGCGGCTATGCTCCCCTTTACCACAGAGAGCTACAAGCTCTCCTGACCTGTGACCAGGCATAGCCCCATATATTTTGTGTGTGTGTGTGTGTGTGTGTGTGTGTGTGTGTGTGTGTGTGTGTGTGTATACACGTTGAGGGAGGCTCAGGGGTGTCGGAGCTACCTCGCTGTTTCTTTCATAGTGTAAAACGTTTATTAGGGTCTGGACCTGTTTGGGGGGCCGCAGGGCAATATTATTCCACATGTTCCAAGTGAGAATTGAGTGTGTGTGTGTGTGTGTGTGTGTGTGTGTGTGTGTGTGTGTGTGTGTGTGTGTGTGTGTGTGTGTGTGTGTGTGTGTGTGTGTGTGTGTGCGCGCGCGCGCGCGTGTCTGCGTGTGTGTGTATTTACTGTACAACTTTTAGATAACCAGCTCTATATAGAGGCAAGTTAGAAGGTGAACAGGTTTGGTAAATATATCAAATACCTCTGTAATAAAACCTGCTGTAAACCAGTGAACACAATTTGACCTTTAACCTCCTGCTCCCTAAATCACAGTGGTACACAGTATGTAGACCACATGGTCCCTGCTGATTAATTCTGCAGTGGACCATAAGGAGGAAATATGCTGTCTTAAACTCAAGCTTTTTGTTCCATGAGGGCTGCCATAGTGGTTGGATTATTTCTTCTATGCATGGACAGAAAAAAAAGAATATTCAAGTAACTGACCATTAAACCCTTCTCACAAACATTAATTGCCCAATCAAAGCTTAGCAACCGTAACCAGGCACAGCAGGCCTGTCAAGCTGGATTTCTCTGCATACTAAAGCAGTGTGGATTGGGCTGTTGTAAGGACAATACTCGATACACAAGGAGTTTGGAAGTTTGTATCTTTTCCACTAGGTTTTCCCGAGACCAAAAATAATTGAGCAAAAGTGGAAAGAACCGATTAAACAGTGCGTTAGTCTGCTTTTAGGACAGTGCAACTGTTACCATGCACAGCTACTACCTGCTAAAACACGGCAGCTGGAAACATTTACAAGTCAGCCAGACACTGCATTTTCAATCAACTAATGGACACAATGTAAGGTAGCATTAATTAAGCTAATAAAATCAACTTGCTACCTAATCTACTAGCTAACAACTGTCACAACTGTCCGCAGCTAGAAATGTAAAAGGCTGCTATTTTTTCTGAAGATAAAAACAACTACAAACTGCCATTGTTATCACTGTAAACTGCATGTGAGCTGTTTGAGAACGGAGGGCTTGACAAGTTTAAGGCAAGCTTGTTTATATTGCTCCATTCAGACATGAAGCAATTTAAAGTGCTTTACAGAGGCATAGAAATTCATTAAAATGAGATATTAAGAAGAAATATAAATGACATTCTGAAGAAAGAAAAAGTCAGAAACAAAAGTGTAATCTGGAAAAGCCTCGTGTTTCAGAAGAAAAGATTTCAACTCCCTTTAGGATTTTCAAGAGCAGATATACACTTTGAAAACAAAATGTCTAAAAATGCTAAATATACGATCTATTTCATCTCCACTTGATCAGAAGAGTTCCTTCTCTTGTCATCTACAGCTATGTTTTGTAAAACAGAGAGCTGTCATAGGACAGAATAATTTGACAAGCCTTTGTCAGTCCTACAGGTCTGTCTGTGGCGGTGAACGGTGAACCGAGATAATTGGTGGCTGTCATCTCTCCTCTGAAGGGCACTGCTGCCTATTAATACAGTGTCATGATAAATTAGCCCAAATAAAACCCTACACACAGCGGTGAATGATAAACCTCTGTCTGTGTGAACGTATGCGGGTACATGTGCTCTTGGATATTTGCTCGAGTGAGTTTGCCTCATTAATTTCTGGTAACCAAATCTCCATTAGGTGTGAGTGAATGACCGAGAAGAGCCAACTAGGGCAAGGTAGAGGACTGGACTGATGCGCAGAGGGGAAAAAAAAAATCATGTGAGATGAAGAGAGGAGAAAAGTATGGGTGACGAGAGGGCTGGAAGGAGGAGTGGGGGCGGGGGGCTCGGTTGCTCATCTATTACATTGCACAGCGGCCCAGGGGTCGGCTTCAGCAAGACTGATTCAGAGCTATTGGGTTTGGACTCCATCTCCCATAAATCCTGGCATGTGACGCTGATGGATGTGGGCCATAAAGCCTCCTGTTCTGACATGTGGAGAGCAACATGGAGAACCATGGGAAAATGTGAGTGCTCCAGGTTAATGTCAACGAGGCCTGGGAGTGAAGAGGGGATGATGGAGGGAAGGAAAGACAGGGACAGCCAGAGATCAGAGGTGTGCAGACGGGGATTGAGGAGATTGAGCGGGCCGAGAGCAGAATTTGAAAAAGCAGAGCGTTTGTGGTAACACTGTGAAAGAGTTTGCTGTGACATTCGCAGTAACTCATCCTCCTGGTTTAAAAATCATATTACTTAGAGTGCAGTAATTAGCCCCGTCCTGTTTGCTAAACATAAAAACATGTAAATACTTTTTAATACTCTCCTATCCACAGGTTGGTAATAAGCTGCATGGCTACATCACAATGTTCAGCTGAAGTGTTAGAGTTGTTTTGTATAGTGTTTATGCTTATTTTGTTATTGTGTGACTCTGTGATGCGTGACCAAGATGAATATATCTAATTAAAAAAAGTCATGTGATTATAATAGGCCCAACTACAGGAACTGCCGACCTGGCTAGACAGGAAATGGAGACATGTACACTTCCTCATTAACAGAAGCCCATTTGAGCCATAAAGCACCATCCCAATACCCACAAGGAAAATGCTCTGATTAGAGGGGTGGAGGGGCAATACTGCCCTAATGAAGGCTTCCCCCACAGTCATTTATGATATTGGTATGGGTAGTATGGTGACTGGGCCTATGGGAGGAGCTGACTTACTGATGGACGTGAGCTAGCAGATGCAGTATATTTGTATGGATGGGAGAGTTGAGAGGGCCAGGGGAATGCATATCCACAACTCATTTGGAGGAGTCAGTTTTACTAGGTTGTGGCTAATGGAGATGAGCTTGTGTTAAGCGCCAGGGGAGACGCACATTTTACATAAAACCAAAAGAGGTCTGAGTGCCATGAGGGTGTGTGTTTGTGTTTGTGTGTTTACTTTATTCTGCCATTTTTTTTTTTTTATAAAAGCTTTCGCTATCTAACGGAGAAAGAAATGATTGACAATGACATCACTTATCATTAGCATTTTTGTTCTTTAAATTTACATTTTAATGAATTGATAAATGATAAAAAATACATTGTGTTTGGTTTAATCTTGCAGAGAAAGACTTCAGTCAAGATTGTGTTTGGAGGGTAATCTGCATTTTTTTGTGCCTCAGTTACTCAAAGGGCGAACTCAAATTCCTTCTGTCTGACAAATACACGCAAATTACCAATCTTTGCAAAGTTTTTCAGCCTTTCAAAGGATTTTAACAATGAATTTTGGGAGAGTTGGAAAGTGGTATGTTTTTATTAGCACCGCCTTGTGTAGAAATAGCTATTATGTGGTCCGGATAATGGGATTTACATCGTATTTATGAGGCTTTATTTTTTTGACCTGTGGTATTGTGCGTGCCTTACTCTCATTATGGTGTTTTGTAAATAGCCTGGCGTTCTGACTTTGCCATTTTGGTGATGGTATTGCTCTATAAACTTGTAGTAAATGCATTGGCAGTCGCTGAATGAGTACCACTTTTGAGTCAGAAAAATACAAGTTGTGTAAATTGGAAAAAAAAAGCCTATGAAGGAAAAATAAAGACACACATAAACATAGATTTTAAACCCTTACCAATGCCTTAGACAAATCTTAGAATAAACTAATTCCCTCCCCACTACAGTATCCTCCTCTCAGCTTCCTAATTTCTCACTTTTTCTTGTCCCACCCCTCATCTCTCCCCCCCACCATCACCGCAGGAGCTACCTGAGGCCCTTGTGTCCACCTCATTCATCACCTGGGTTTGATTCCTCTGCTTCGAGAGAGAGAGAGAGAGAGAGAGAGAGAGAGAGAGAGAGAGAGAGAGAGAAAGAGTTGAGGAGGAAGAGTAAAGAGTCATAACAAACCCTGCTCTGTTCTCTCTCTTTCTTCTCTACCTCCCTTCCTTCAGTGTGTGAGGGAGAGATGAATGCAGCCAGTGGAATTAATTGCACTCCGTTACTGAAGATCAGCAAGTTTGCACTGTTGGCGTGCTGATCTGCCATATGGCTGCCCACTAGGTGAACACTTTGATTAATGTTGCCCACTCCCCATTTTTTCCCCACTAATACTTGATTCTGATAACTGAAACTCGGCTCCTCATTCTGCGTCTCTCCATCTTCAGCGCTCACTCTCCCCCTGTTTCCCTTTTGTTCAGTGTTTTTTCTCTGCTCACCTGAGCCATCTGTACTTGCAGCTAAAGTTTAGTTTCCAGTCTCGCCCCTCTCTTTCGTTGTTGTTTTTCTACAAGCTTCGCTTACAAAGTTTTTGCGCGATGTGGCATTGTGGCAGTGTGGAGAATCGGTGAGATTAGAGGGAGGAAGAAAGGCCAGAGTGTTTGTGTAAGAGAGAGGTTTGGAGCTATGGGTACGCGTCCTTCGCTGTTGATTAGGCCCCTGGTGTGTTGAGTGTTTCTCTATTAGCCTCCTCTGCCTCTCGTATTCTACTGTGCGCAGTGACTACTCTGTAGCCCAGAGGTCTTAGACACACACACACACACACACACACACACACACACACACACACACACACACACACACACACACACACACACACACACACACACACACACACACACACACACACACACACACACACACACACACACACACACAAGCCATGCACACAGTCAGATAGGACTCTGTGCTGGGGTCCAGGCAGTAACAAGGAGTTGAACAGATGCTGGAGTCACAATATCAATAGGGCTGACTGTAGGTAATAATACCTTAGCAGGGTTCAGCCATGAGACAGCGCTAACTAGAGAGGCAACTCTCAGGTGGAGCATTCGCTATCTGCAAATCACACACCGTGTGTGTGTGTGTGTGTGTGTGTGTGTGTGTGTGTGTGTGTGTGTGTGTGTGTGTGTGTGTGTGTGTGTGTGTGTGTGTGTGTGTGAGTGCGTGCGTGTGTGTTTGTGGGTGCACATACTCCCATTACACGTAAGAGAGAGCACCTGTTTTTTTTGCAGGGGTGCATTGGGATGGTGTCAGTGCCATCATCAGCTCTGAGATAAAACGTTCACACCTAAGGTCAGAAGTTGAAGTTTCTTTCTTTTTTTTTCTTTTTTTTTTTTCTGCTATAATGAGGCAGCAATACAGAACACTATGCAGACATCTATGCTGGAAGATCTATTACAATCACGCGGGTGCTTTGTTTTCCCTCTGTTTTATGGCCTGTTCTTGCTGCTTGTCTATTTTGGTCATCCTCAGTCTTGTTAAGTGCTGCCATTCTCCAGTGTTTGGATGTGGCCCAGAGGGCCCTTAGTGAGACCAGGGGCTGTGAATGAGCTGCGAGCCCCAGCCAGGGGGTGCCCACGGTAGGCTGCCAGCCCCATTAAATCTCCCTGATTACCTGGGGTGGCTGCGGTGTGATGGGGGTGTTACCAAGGTGGGGGGCTCTCCAAAGAGGCTGATTGAGATGCAAATGGTGGCCATAACTCAGAGGTAATGCAGACCTGAGCACCCTTTGCCTCGTCCGTTCTTGCTCCCCTCACTCTCTCATCACTCCCCATTTACTCCAGCATAGGAGGAGGGACTGTTATTGTCTCAGGATAAAGTTAGATATTTATCATAGGA
>NW_027210638.1:2937500-2995000 GCF_029030835.1 Brachyistius frenatus
CGAACGCATGTTGCCTGAGTGTGTATTCGGTCTCTTTGTCTGTGTGTGGAGGTCAGTTCTCAGACCTGTGGTAGGGCACCCAGCCAGATGTGTCTGTTTCTTTATTTGCGGTGTGCATGTGCATTCACTGCACGTGGTGTGTGTCCATATTTCTTTGTTGGTGTATGGCGCGTGCATAAGCACAGGCGCATGTGACTTAGCCAGGTGGAGAGGAGATTGGTTGGTATTTATGAACAAACGTCATAATTGTGACAGGATGATATACGACCTGCACATTCCACAGTTTCCCCCCACCTTCCTTTTCTCTTTTTCTTTTTGCTAAAAATATATATCTACGATATGAGTCTTAAAAGCTGATGACCAATTTAGTGCGGTGTGTTGCGGACAAGGTCATAGAGATCTGAGTTCCTCGGTGTTCCTCCCTCCGAGGCCTGTTCTAATCTACGGAGCAAGAAGAGGGACTCAAAGTCATTTCTCTAATTGCTTTTATAAGGTGCCCTTTTCACATGGTGTCTTCGCTGCTCATTCACTTTCATCGCCATTACAACACCTTACCTCCGCACCTGCTGTTTAAGATATGTCCACGTAATATTGCTGTCTCTTTATATTGATATTAGGTATCTCATATTCACAGGGAATGATAGAAACCACTTCAAACATAGGAGTAGGACACTTTTTGTCTTTGCCTCCTCACGCTTTCACCATTCCACTCCATGTCTGGTGTGTTAACCGGGGTCTACAGGGTAAGTGTTTTGTATATATAGGGGTACTTTTGATTCCTTAAGTGTTGCCCCTGCATTGGTGATCTATAAGGGCCGCTGAGGTGGTGAGCAGCACAAGGTGAGGGAAGATGGAAACAGGGGTTAAAGTATGAGAGTGAAGGCTGAGAAGGATAAGGGGAGAGGGGGGATGAGATTGAGCCTAGTGCATTAAGACAGTGTATTATTTGGCGGTTCCACTTGCTTGCGTCCATTAGGGGTGGCTGCTGTGCTATTAAAGGGGTCAGCGAAGTGTGTGTACCGGTGTGCGTGTGGGTGAGTATGCTTACATGTGTGTGTTTTGAGAGTTAGTAGAGTGGTCCAGTGTCTTATTGAACAGGACGGGGCTCCCCTGCTCTAATACTTCATCATTTGATTGGATTGGATGGCCCCAGTTATAATTGTATTAGAGCGCTTCCCCCTCTATCCTCCACTCCTTCGCCATCTTTCTCCACAGCAGTGACCACATGTCATTCCCCAATACGCGTGGGAAACACCAGGAGAGACAAGGAGAACCTCTGCAGTGGCCAACTTCCTCCACTCACTCAAGCAGAGGTTAACTATTTTTCTCCATCCTTGGTCCCTCCTATCTTCTTCTGAAAGTCATAAAGGTCATTGTCATGTTACAGAAAGCTGCTCCCTTTTGTTGATGGCTGGAGGTGCGGGTGGAAGTTGAGAGGTGGAGAAAGGAGCGGAAGACGGAGGCATCAGATGCCCACGTTATCTTTGCGGTGACCTTGCTGATACCAGCTCTGAACATGCGCCTCCTTTGCGAATGTGCAGTCATGAGGACGCACAGTTTGCCGCAGTTTCTAGTTTTCAAGCTGCAAAGCTTATTTACATGTTTTTCATTCATAATTAGCCTTTTGCTTTTAGATAGAGCAATAGGTTGTGTGTAGCTGGGGGCGGTAAGCTCTGTCACCCCGAGCCGAGCTCTTTGGTGTTGCATACTCAGCGATTGCTCCAGAGTTAACCAGAGAGGCTTCGCTGCCTCTCACTTTTCCTTCGCCCTTGAAGAGACCAGGAGTTGTCAGGGTCCTCATAAAAACCCTGAACGATTGCGTCTGTGCGTTCTCCTTGTCTTTTTCCCCCCCTTTTTTTTTCTTCTTCTCCTTCCAAAACCTGGCCATCTGTCTAATTGTTCACCTCCATCGCTTTAATGCTTTTTACATGCTTTTTCCCCCTCTTTCCAGGCAATAAACTTTATTTTCTTCGCAAGACTTCAATCTGCGGGGGGAGGGTAGGCGGGCGGGCAAGCAGGCTGCTCACCTTCTCCCTGCTGGATTTGCTCCAGTGGCCCCCCTTCAACCCCCCTCTATCCTCCCTCTGGTCTCCCATTACTCCATCTCTCCTTCCCTTTTCCTCCATGTCTCCAGCGAAGGGGATATGTGTTCGTCAAGCTGACACCTGCTCTCATCTTCTCTGCTGGTCATACACGCATAGAGAGCTTTCCTGTTGAGGAGGCCTTATAGTGACCTGCTAATTATCGCACTGCTGCCTGCTCTGACCTTGTTTGGAAGTAATGCCTAATTTTTCTCAGTAAAATGAGCAACTGAAGACTTTTCCTTGCGCACATATTTATCATACCATAAAGTTTTCTCCTTATCGTCCTCGTGCATAAATATCTGGTGACCAAATATTTATTTTAACCCTATTTCACCTAACCTGCATTTCTGTGTATGTGTACTGTGTGAAAGTGTCAAAGAGTTTAAATGCATATTGCACATACACGTCATTAAATTAGACAGTTGTCTCCTCTCACCTGTGATTACTGCTGTGTGCAGATCATATAAGCAGGTACCCTATAATCATATCTATAATAGCCATAATCAGCCCTTTAATGCTCTGTAATAGCATCCGTATAATGGTATAGAGTGGCATCAAGAGAATAATTCAGGCATAGATAATGGTGTGATAGCGTGGTTTTACCCTTGAGTCACAACATTGAATTTGTTGTGTGCGTGTGTGGGGCCGTGCGTGTGCCTGTGTATGCATGTATAAACACACCCTGGGGCAGTTAAGGTGTCTGTAAAATGCCTGAAGAATCACATTTCCATCAGAAGGTGCTCTTAACCCTTTCTTGTTTTCTTTGTGCTCACTGCTCCATGGAGCGTCCTTGCTGTGAGTGTCATGTATACTTAGCTCTGCGGAGAGAGAGAGACGCAGAGGAAAGACGTTCCCATATGACGCCCACAGACAGGAGATCAGATCAGTGGAAAAGGCTGACGGGAGCAGCAGCAGCGGCAGCAGCAGCGGCGATTATGGTGGTGGTGGCGGATGGAGAGCTGAACGCTCTTCCGGTGTGTAATGTGAGCTGACAGTGTTCCTCAGGGAGGGTGGGCGGGACGAAGGAGAGTGGTAGCTCTCAGGAATACCTGGTGCTACCGGAGCATCCCTCATGCTCTGGTCTCCGGGTTCTACCTGCTCTGTCTCAGTTCACGCTGCATGCATTTGTGCTAATGTATGCCAAGGTCCCACGTGAGCTCATATGTTGTAGGTAGATTGAACCTCGATTGTCCTGTGCTAATAAAGAGGAGGAAAAAGAAGAGATGGAGGAAAGAAAAAGACAGATAGGAAATCATATGGAGACACAAAGACGGTTGTATGATGTTATTAAACAGATATGCTCCTTCAGGCCTGCATGCGTCTCTGCCGAGGCCTTTGCCCTGCAGCAGAATGCTACAGTGGGATGGAGAAGATGATGAATATTTAGCCTGTCTTCTGCAGTGTGTAAATGCAGCTATGCATTCACTTCTTAAGTCATTTATCTTTCTCTGCTCCTGTCCTATCCCCACCCTGTCTCCCAACATATGGTGTGAGATGAGCCACACATACACTCACAAACACACACTGAGAACACAACCTACAAAGATCCTTAGGAGTCTTCAAACAGGACTGCAGCTGGAACCAGCGTTGTTCTTGCAGGATTTTTACCAGTTTGAATAAAAGTAAGAGTCGAGTCGAGTTGAGTCGAGTCCGGACGGAAACAATAATAAACACGGTGAATAAAAAAAAAAATAAAGAGCTGCAACAGAAGAGGGATCCCTCTTCCAGGATGGACAGATATGCAATAGATGTCATGTGTACCATTCACACACAAGGAGATCTTTAGATTTAGGGAGGTGATGTGAATCATCACATTTTTTTAACAGAATGCAACGGCAGGGCTTTTTAACTGTTGAACTTGGACTTCATCATAACTGTTTTTATTGCAGGCAATGACAATAATTCATAAAATATGAATAATGGTGGTTTTCCTGTTGCTTTGCTGTTTCTGCTGGTTGTTACAGTCATACTTTTGTGTTTTCTGTCTCAACAGCACAAAGCAAGAGTAGAAGCCATGATGTGCAACCTTGCCTCTCTCCGCAGTGTCAGGGAGTTTGCTGAGTCTTTCAAGGCCAAGAAACTGTGAGTATAAACCAAATTATTAATTTTCTAAACGTGTTTTCTCATCCTTTCTGATATTTCCTGTATTTTACACAACTTTTAGGATCAGAAAGAAGACTTACAAAACTCAGAGAGATTGTTTCTCAGTTTCATACTGAAATAGATTCCATTTATAATCGTCACCTCCTGTCAATGCTGTATTTGAGGTAGGGTCAAAGTTCATTTCAGCTGACATTTGGCCACAAAACCTCACAGCCAATCAGGGAAACATGAGCTGGTATTGCTCATACAGTTGCTCTGCAGATGGAAAATTAGCCCGCGCCCTCCATTCTGCCAGAAATACCCCTGTTGAATCAGTTTTCTACAAAATTATTAAACAACAGCGAAGTCTATTGTTAATAAATAATGGCAGAGCTAGTCTTAAAATGGTTTGTGAATCAAATGTATGGCAGCACGCCCAAATAACAAACTTGACACGGTCTCTCAGTTGTTCAACTATTAAGTAGCTACCAACTTTACTTTCAACTGTGAGGCTTTTTTCAGATTTACAGGCATAAAGAAACATAATGTATAAAACAAGGAGACTAAACAGTGTCTCTTATTTAGGGACAATCCCCTGTATTCATTACTACTATTATGCCATACTTAAAGGACATCTATAATGCTAGTGATGGACACCATATGGACAATGCCCCAGGAGTAAGCGTGTGTATTTGTGTCGATTTGCTTGACATTGGTCGAACACACTTTATGGCACTTTATTTTGTGGTGGTCAGCTTTTACAGCATGTGTCTTGCGTCCCGCGGTCGGTCGTACTGTTGCTATTTTGGGGTCATGAAGTCTGTCATCCATACTGCTCATCCACCCTCAGGTCTCCAGGCAGGGGAGTGTGTGTTTGTGTGTGTGTGAGGGGGGGGAGTGTCGGTGTCAAGGGAGCCCCTTGGGGAGAGGCAGGGCAGTCATCGCCCGTAGCAGCCCTGGGGCAGGGTATGGTCATCCAGGACACGTGTCTTGGGTCACAGCCAAACCTCACGGTGGCTTCCCTCGCTCTGTGTCCTATAGTTCCCTCCTAACTCTTACATACATCCCTCCCACCCACGCCGAAGTATACTGTCCTCCCATTAACTTCACTGTTCCTGAATTCCTCTCCTGGTTTAGTGTTTTTGCATATTCCTTTTAACAAATTGTTTATCTGCCACAGTTTCTCTTTCTTTCTCCCGCTCTCATGTTGTCTCCCAGTCTCTCTGTCTGTGTCGCTCTCTCTCTACCTCGGTATTTTGGCAAGGTTGTATTTCTTCATTAGCCGTGCTGTTGGGGGGGGAGTGGAGGACTCCCAGGGGATGTCAGAGTACATTAATTCTCATCAGAAGGCGAACAGAGCAGAGTGGAGGCTGGGAGCTCTGAGCTGTGAATGGCACTGGGCAGCTGTCTGAGTCTACCACCACTCTATTACTGCACGTATGTCTTCAGGCATAACACACACAGCAGCGGCAAACACAACACGCACATACATGTGCATACATGTGCATACATGCACAGACGCACACAGACGATTCTACGTGTAGATACACACACACACACACACACACACACACACACACACACACACACACACACACACACACACACACACACACACACACACACACACACACACACACACGCTCATACACACAATAATGCTCCTGCAGCGTGTCATTGACAGGTGAAATGTAATCAGAGTCTTTTTCTTTTCCTTCTCTCGTTTCTCACTCCCTTGCTTTTAAGTGCTTTAGTCAGTGGCTTTCACGCTGCTTTGTGTTCCATTGACCCCGATTCTGCTTTAATTGCCTGTCCTTTGAAATGAAATTACCTGGATATTGATATTGTTGAATGCAGTGCAATTTCATTGGGATGTAATTGATGGAGGACAGTGCTGACAGAATGCCCTAATACAATTTCTACTGAACGGTCCATAATTAACACATGCAATTTGCTTTCAACTGTGATTTTTTTTTTCTTCTTACTGCATTTATCCTGTTCTAATTCCAAGCATATTATATGTAATATTTGATTTGTAAAAATGAATTCAAGCCAGATCACTGGTCGAAAGTTCCTTCATCCGCTTGTGCTATGGTCGCCATCAGACTGCTATTTTCAGACTTTACAGGTATTTACGTCTTTAGATATGTGTCAGGATGAGGGGTGTTCACATATCTATACGTGTGTTGCCAGTGCCAGTTTCCCTTGTTGCGGATAAAGTGCAGTGTTAATGACCCGCAGTTTGAGCCCAGCTCACACAGGCAATCTCTTCCTGCTGGCCCACATTATCATAAAGGTCAGGGGTCACACCCAGGAGGGTTATTTAAAGTAAATATATAAACTGATGTCTCCCTGTTTGGTAGTTAACACCCTCGTTTGACCAGCGCTGAGATTGCACAGTGCGCACAGTGTTGTGTGAGGTCTTAATGTGGAGAGAGGGACTGTGGTATTCGGCAATAGGCCTATTAAAGACATTCATTAGACCTGCGCTTATGAGAGAGGGACTAACTGGTGGGCAGTTGAATTAACAGGCCTTTTACATTACAAGCAGACTCGCCAGAGGCCCATCGGAGCTGCGTAGGGGAAATTGCTCTACTGACCAGAGGAAAGTTGGTTTATGTGAGTTTTTGATCAGAAATTTGTGATATATTTTGAATGACGTACTGTTTTTTTGTATCTTCTGTCTTTACAGTGTAAGGTCACAACATTTAAGTCTTAAAGACAGGTGTAACTGACAAGGGTTAGTTTAAAACAGCAGCTACAGCGAAAGGTTGAACAGTAAGGTCAGGAGTTCATGCTTGTGGTGTTATTGTGAAGCCAGTACTTTGGGGACAGAGCCAAGAGTTTTGCCTTGTGTTGTACAATGTTACTGTACTTCACACTCTATTAGACAGGGGAACACTGGGCCAAAAACAACCAGTGTGTTTAACTCAGAGCAAAAATTGACACCACAGCAACTTTTACTCTTTCTATCTTGTTTTATCAGGTTTAAGTGGAGGTTACAGAGGTCATTTATTTACAGATGTTTTTTTCTTCTAAGCCATCAAGTCAGACTTCCTCACCTTGTTGTATTTTGGGAGAAAATTTGAATATCTCACTTGCTCATGTGTGCTCTGTTGATAATATGCTGAGGTCGGCATTCTTTAAGTTGACTTGTGCCTAGGTTTGTGCTCTTTAATGAACCTTGTGTGTTCAGAGGCCTGAAGGTGATCGTACAGTACACTACTATGTAATAGCATGGGATGGCTCATTATAGCAAGGCATAACAATTCACACATTAATTTTCCAGCATCCAGTTTTTAATTAATCCAGTAGGCAGTCTTAAACACAGGGTACACAAATTGCCTTCGGCCTCATAATTAATTCTAATGGAAGAAATTAAAAATTGGTGGGGTGTGTTTGGATTGTTCGGCTGTGTTACTGTGGTTTTGAGCTCACTGGAGCGACGCTGTCACCGACAAGGATCTCTCGCTGCCCTGACCAATCCGGCAATCTCCTCTCCCCGCCACACGAGCAGGGAGTGTTACTCACTCGCCCACACAAAGTCTGCAAGAATGGAAATGCTTTGCATGTCTGCGTGTGCTAAAGAAACTGCTTTTTTAATGTTCCCTGAATAAAGTCACTTGCTTTTTATATCATGACTTGTGTGTGCATTTCTTTTGATCTGCTCTGCTCCGCTTCCCAAGTCGATGTGTTGGTAGGTTTGGTTACTCGGAGTAGTTACACAGAGCCTGTATCAACACCCATTACCTCCACCACCCTTGTGTGTTGAAATGGTCCAAGATTGCTTTTCAATGTGTTGTTGCTCTTGGACTCCAGCCAGCTGTATTCAGTATCTACAATACCTGTGTAGCTATAGGGAGTTGCACTGGAAACCTCTGTATCAAATCAGCATTACTGATGGTGTGTCTCTGTAGACCTCTAAAGTCTACCACACTCTGGAATCAGACACCCTGTTTCCTCTCTCTGTTTTCACTTTTACTATTTTTTTGTTTTAATTTCCTCTCTCTGTCTCTTATTTCCTCTTCTTCAGCCTAACATGATATGAAAATCCACCTTTTTTGCAGTGTCTTCTTTGTTTTCACTTCACAATAAATCAGACATGTTTTATTTTCTGCTCTCCTCCTCCCACAGGCCCCTGCACATTCTGGTGTGTAATGCAGCAGTTTGCACTCAGCCCTGGAGCCTGACAGAAGATGACCTGGAGTCCACCTTCCAGATCTGCCATCTAGGTCACTTCCTGCTGGTGCAGTGCCTACAGGATGTGCTGCGTCGTTCGTCACCCGCCCGTGTTGTGGTTGTATCCTCTGAATCCCACAGGTAAACACAACAATTGAGGCAGGTTGAGTAGTTTTGTATTAGTGTATCAGCATTGTAAAATCCAGCTCTACAGCAGATAGGGCTTCATATTGAAAGCTTTTTTCCAAATATAATAAGCATGACCTGTGCATTCTTTGAGATAGAATGCTTATCATCCTAATTAATTATTAATAAGAATGGATAATTAAATTTGTACAATTAATGCAGCTTTATATTTAATAATCAGTGTTTTGGGGAGTTTCTTGTAAACAATTAAAGTTAATTCTTATATTCAGTGTTATTTCACAGACTTTACTGTCTGTATGCTTGAGATCTTATTAAGATATTGAAAGAATTTCATTCTTTGTAGAACTCCTGTAAACCAGATTTTTTTTTTTACAATTTGAATTGTGCATAGATTACATCTATGTTTTCTTGCCAGTAATCTTCATTGGCCTGTGCTGGCGTAGTGCTGAGTATATTTTTGTGTCAAAACCATTGGCAGGAATGCGATTCGTAATACATCTGTGTGTGTGTGTGTGTGTGTGTGTGTGTGTGTGTGTGTGTGTGTGTGTGTGTGTGTGTGTGTGTGTGTGTGTGTGTGTGTGTGTGTGTGTGTGTGTGTGTGTGTGTGTGTGTGTGTGTGTGTGCACGAGACAAACAAGTCTAACAATCATTAAATATCAGCTCCATAGTGTGACTAAATGGAAAAAGACTCCACAGGTATACTACATTCAAGCAGAATGGTTCATGCAACATATATGAAAATCATGATAATGCCAGACCAACTCCAAGTTGTGATTACCTTATCCTTGTGCCCAGGGCAATGTGTTTGCCTTAAAATACATTATATTATTACAGCATGTCATCTCGGATACCTTTCTTATGTCTCTGGGTTTGGACAGACAGTATGTTGACTTTTACTGATAAATAGTACAAAATAATCATGAATATTGGATATTTTGATAAAAAACAAAAAAACAAACTGATTTGTCCTCCAATCATTTTGTCTAGTCTATAAACAGAATAAGCAGTGTTTTTCTACAATTCTACAAATATTTGTACTCAATGTGACCTTAAATATCTTCCAACACTGTGGCCATATACTGTACTTGTTGCACACAGGTTGCCAAAAAAGAAAACAAACTTTGTTGCCTGTGAGCACCACACTGTTGTATACCCTGTATTCCCAGCATTCACAGTTGAGCTGTGTGTGGGTTTTAGTGGCATTGAACGATGACATGCGATTGCAATCAAACGAGCACCCCTCGCTTCACCGCCCCTTCCAAGTGTGTAAGAGAATCTATGGTGAAAAACAAACTTGGTAAAACTGCAAAAGGCTCTCTCTATAGACAGTGTTTGGTTTGTCCATTCTGGGCTAAAAACATGGCGGCGCAACTTAGGGAGCTCTGTGGAAAAGGACCCTGTCAACCCTTTCCAGCCCTTCAACTCCAATCATGCTGTTATATAGCTGGTACACTGGCAAGTTTTCCTACAAACTGACTGATAAGACTTTGTGTATTGTCAAACATGACAGCCTCACTCACTGAAACGCATTCCCTTCCACATACTGTCACTATGAATTAAATGTATCATCAGCATGATGGATGGATTTATAAGCTAAAATTCACTTTGATCAAGTATCTGCTCCTTTCTGTCTGACCCCCTGACTCGGCCCCTTTCTCTCTTCTTTTCCCTCCTCCTGCCATCTATTGTTCTTTACATCTGTCATTCTGTTAAGCGACTCTACTCGTGGTTTTCCTGCCATACAGCAGACAAGCATGACGTCATGCAGTCATCTGTGAACCCAGGCCCTGAGCCATGTGTTTCAGAGTCAGTCAGTGTCTGTGTGCCACATTGATCCTGGCTTCAGTCAGTCAGACGGCCAAGCAGTGATTGATTGGAGCTCGGCAGAGTGACCTGAGACAAGGGGAACATACGCAGAGCTATTCTAGCAGATCAAACAGCGGCACTATTACAGGGGCCCTCATATGAGTTATGTTATACAGACTGCCATGCATGAGTGGACAGGAGCAGCGGAAGGGGATGGTTTGACACTCAGATTCACTTGAGGTCACACTGGTATTACAAGCTGTAGGAAAAATAAGAGGAAGAGAGAGAAGGGAAAGCTTATTGAAAGAAAGTATGTCATGAAAGGAGTATTGACAGCATTTGATTGATGCAATACTTGCCTACGCAGTAAGAACAGTGAGCTCAAACAAGTTTTGGTAGTGTAAAAACGGTCAGGGTGCCACTGAAACAGTCAAAATGTGTATGATTTATACAGATTGCCAAGGCCAAGAACGGTCAGGTATTCTACTCTTTCCTTCTCTGCCTCCCCAATACATATACTCACCTTTCCTTCTCTCCTCTACAATCAGCAGTGGCTTTAACCCCTTCAAAGAGGGCTAAAGCAGAACCAGAGAGACCCAGTTACACACTAACACAGACCAGAGCGAGGGGAAGAAGGAGCAAAAATAGACAATATCTCGTATTACATCTTCCATTCTGTCCACCTCATTCCAAACCTATATTACATCCACTGAAGTCGCTCCCTTTTTTGTTTGTGTTATTTTCAGTTTCCGCTGATTTCCCGTTTATTCACTTAGCCCCCCCGTCACAAGCAGTGTGTGACCCTTGAACTGGCAGCATATTGTATTCCCTAAGCTCCTTGTCTGCTGGTAAAGCATTGACCTATAAGGGACAGGAATGGGAAAGATGGACACACAAGTAATGGCTGGACACTTTATCAGTTTCCACCACAGGGGCTTACTGTGGAATTGACCCAATACAGGTTTACTTTACCCTGGTACTGCATCAGATCTGTGCGACCAAGGGGAGATAATATCCTTAATGAAATTACCTCTGATAGATTAAGCTGCAGCTCCGGCAAACATACTTTTATGTACACAATACATGTTTGTTAACAAAAATCTCTCTATTTCATTATGTTAGTGTGCTTGGCCAGGTAATGCATTGATTGCAATATCACTGCAAAGCCTCATTCAATTGTAACAAGGCACGACGTCAGTGTATCGTGTGAACAAATTTGGGGGAAAAAAAAATTACATTTGCTGCTCAGGCAATTGATTTATAAACCTCTACTTGCTAAAGTAGTTACGAAGTTGCAGCACATGAAATGAAAAGCCTGCAGATGTTGTAATTTAGCCAAGCAAGGATGTTGCGGAAGGCGACAGTAAACAAGAGGCAGCGAGCTTGTAAAATCACAACAAGGAAACCAGGTGACATTTTGATTGGTTGTTTTCTAATGACTGGATTAATATGTAGGATGTGTTCCGCTGGTTTTGGAGCCTATCTCTCTCCTCTCTCACACACATAAATACACAGAGTGTGGTTTTCGTGTCCGTGTATTGTGATGTTATTTTGTGACTGCACAATAACACATCGAGTAGTGTAATGTTTAAGGGGCCTTGTCAAACATCTGGAGTTTAACAGCTCTGTCGCAGGCAATTAAAGAACATCATGTCACATCTTTGATTTGTATGCAGCCAGCACCACACATCTGCCGGTAGAAAGCCTACACACACACACACACACACACACACACACACACACACACACACACACACACACACACACACACACACACACACACACACACACACACACACACACACACACACACACACACACACACACACACACACACACACACACACACACACACACACACACACACACACACACACACACACACTCGCGCTCTAACTATTCTTAATGTGAACTATCTTCCAGGTTCACAGACCTGTTAGACTCATGTGGCAAGATGGACTTGGCCCTGTTGTCTCCGCCAAAGAAGGATTACTGGTCCATACTGGCTTACAACCGGGCCAAACTCTGCAACATCCTCTTCAGCAACGAGCTCCACCGCCGACTCTCGCCTCATGGTGTCACCTCCAACGCAGTGCATCCTGGGAACATGATGTACACCTCCATTCACCGGAGCTGGTGGCTGATGACTTTTCTCTTCACACTGGCCAGACCTTTCACCAAGTCTATGGTAAGGCAGAAACACAGCTTTTAACATATGATGTTGGTAACGTCCAGAATGGATTGGTTAACATTTTATGACTTTTCACTCCATGAAAGGTGCTCTGTAGCAAGTTTGTGAATTCACCACACTCTGTTACTGTCCTCTGTTTACTGACTCTGACTCTCAGCCCTTACTGCACCTTTATATTTGTCTTGGCACATTCGTGTTAGAGAGAACAGGAAAAGGATGGAGAGGGGTTGATCTGCTGAGGGCTCAGGGAGAGAATCTGGGTTTCATAGATGGAGAGATATTCTGCGGTTTGTGTTCCTCTTCCTCCTGTCACTGTTTATTTAACTCTGAAAGACCCTTTTCCTATCCTCTGACCATGGTAGGTTATATTCCAGATCCAGTAGAGTGCGACTAATAGGTTACAGTAAATGTCTTTGCTCCTATGTACTCTAAATACTAAAATAATAAGCTCTCTGTCGTATATGTTTTTACCATACACCTCACGCCCATCAGGAGAACATATTGCCAGAATTTTTCAGATGCATTATCTCAAGGTCTGAGTCATATTAGAAGACTGACTAAATGTTTTGCACAGACCTGTCTGAGAGCCAAGATACTGTGAAGACATTATGTCCCCAAAGGCTGTCTTTGTGAAACACAAAGCAAGGCCAGGTGCTATACCAGAGGGATCTGTTGTTTTTATCTGTTTACAAGTTTAATTTTGAAACACCTGTAAAACTAGATCCCCTCAGAGAATTGACACTCCACCGGGATGGCAACCGGTGGAAGTTAGCTTAGCGTACCCCTGTGACCCTCCTGGTCAGGTCATTCTCTGGTAAAGAAGGAATAAATACACAGCTTTATTATGTATAAGTAATTGGGCTCATTTCAACACACAGCATTGTCTGTAGACCCAAACCTCTGCACAGGGGCTTTACCTTATACTTTTCTGGAGTTACCCAGGCAGACAGAAGCTGGCCAGATGTAGGGATCCTCATAAGTCTCAGCAGAGCAGCTTTGTTTTTGAGTTTTCCTAAGCGTTTGTGAGTCTGTGCACCTGTATCCCTTCAAAGACGAAGGCCATGACTGGCTAGAGTATCTGGCCTTCTTGTAGTCTCTGGTTGTGGTAAAAAGCACGGTCTGGTGATGGTATAGTTGTGTTTGGGGACTGCAGTGGTCACATGGACAATTATGAAGAAACCTCAGAGGAGGGATTATTGGAAAGAAAAGCCTCCCTGATTTGAACCTGAGTGTTGTTTTGTTATTTTGTATTTTGTGTCAGTTATACAGTGTCCAATAAACACCACTTTTAAGGTAAAATGTAGCTCCGTAGTGACAAAAGATTGATGATCTGCTTTCTCGCTGTATCGTCTGATCGTAGCAGTATTTCTATCTCAAGCTAACTGCTAACCGTAACGTGGTCAATTGTTGGTAAAAGGATCACAATGAGGAGCTCAAACCCATCAGCTGCAACCTCTTAAGATGACACAAAACCATGCCCATTTTGCTGGTGGCGTCCTGGCGTCATTCTGCTCAACGTCTTGAGGGTACCTTACATGTCATGGCTTTGGAAAGGGGGGTGTTCTCAAATGTTAAACCTCAGATTTAGCGGGGACATGGTGGGCCTGCTCTTTACCTTTACTATAATACTGCAGCAGCAGTTTCCCAATCACTCAGTATGCTTTGATGGATTAGAAGGCGAGGTGTCTTGTGGCTGTTACAGTGGGATATGTGGGTGCCACTACAGCCTTAGACCACTTCCGCTCAAAAATGCCTTTTGTTCTTGTTCCTTCTGTTGAATTCACTGTGCAGATTGATACATGTAGAATTTATAACTAGACACCTGTTTTCACATTCATCAGCTGAAATTGGAAATTGTCTTTGTATTTCATTCTATGTAAAAATCTAATTTTAAGGGAGGGCCAATGAGCTTGATTAATGACATCACAAATAGTTCAATAGCCAATCCTGGTCCAGTTTAACCTACATAAGTATGATGTGGAAACTGGAAACCTCCAGTGCTCACACACTTTACAGTGAAGCATGAAACATCTTGTGTCCAGTCGTTAAACTTTAGAAATGAAATCTGTTTGTTTATTCATAGATGTTGGACATTTTAATGAGTGAGAAGAGTAGATGTCCATTTAAGGATCATTATAGAATATTTTAAATTTGTGGGTAAAAAAAAATCATATTAGCCACAAATAGTTATTCAAAGTGGAACATGTCTAGAGGGAATCTTTAAGACTTTTTAGTGATATGGTGTCTGTGTTGGGGTTAACTTAGTGTAACTGCCCAACACTGCATCAGTATACACGCACAGTATCAATTGCTGTCAGTGGCGTCTGGTTAAATCATCAAATATTAGACAACCTGCTAAAATTCTATCAAAGTAATAACCTGCAGCTCAGAGTACCAACTGTTGTGTGTGAAGATACGTCTGTATGTTCGTGTACAATAGGCATGATTTGTATGTGTGTGTGGGGGAGTGTTCATAGCACGTGTGTGCTTATGAGGTGATGTAAGGTGCCCGAGGTTAATGTCCTCACACGCTGTGGATGTGAACGATAAAACCCAGCACTATGATTTATCTTCGTCTATATTGTGTCCTGTGCTCTCTAAGACTTCTCCATGGATAGCAGCACTCTACCCTTTAGGCTCCATAGCCTCCTAATATATGCTTTAGTTTGACTATTACATCTTTCCATTAACTATTCTTCATACTTTATCAATTTAGTGTTTGCACTAAAGTGAAAATGTGATGTGTTGAAAGGCAGCGCGGTGTAGTTGTAGTGAAGCGTTGTTCTGATCCATCATGTTTGACAGACGCAAGGCCTCGGGCCGTCATTTGTCTCTCCGCCTTTTGACATAGGATGAGAGATGAGAGGAACTGCTCTTCAGCACCTTTCACAAAATGCCAAGCTGAACATTTCCTCACTTTCTGCCGCAAAACTCTCTTTATTCCCTTATATCTTCACCTCTTTACTCACTTGCTGTCTTGTTTCATTCTTAAAATCTGGTCAGTGTCAATTTAAATCGGGCCAAAATTTGTTAAAGCGCATGATTTGGAAGTGCACCCTGGAGTGGATCACACTTCTGCGTTCTGTGTATGTTGAAGGGAAGGGGTGCTAAGATTTTGGTTGTGAACACTCAGACGTAATTAGCAGGCGGTTTCTCCTCTGGAATGGAGAAATGGCTTTTCTACATGTCGTTAATTAAATGTAGTGTAGATGTTAGTAAATATTAAAGGACAAAGGTAGAGCTAGTAATTAAATTCTGGTGTGCTGACACAGCGATTAGCTAAAACTCATGTCTGATAAAGGCCACACACACAGACACACCCTTAAGCTGAGCATTTGCTCTTATTTAAATCTGGGGTTGATAAGGCCCCTGAAAGTGTATCCTCTTTAAAATCCCACTCCTCACTCCGTCTTCCCCCACATTAAGGGCTTAATAAAACAGTGATATTATTTCAGTTATTGGTTGCAGGGATATGAAGATGGTATCGCTTTAATTGCTTGCGTACGCTTGCGGGATCCATGGAGATTGTTCTGGGATGCAAACATAAGCAGAATGTCGACTCCAAAAAACAATCACAAAGCCCCCGTGTGTGTTCTTGCGCAAATAACCAGCCTCTCATTTAAAACACAGGTTTGATTTATAGGAGCACAGGTGGAGTGATATACAGTTTCTCTACACGAACAGACATGCGCGGACAAGCTCACGCATGAATTCACAATATGTAGACAGCTGAAACACCTGGAGCTACATGTGGTACTAAATCTTTGATTTGATTGTTGTAGTAAAGGCGATGAAATGTCATGTCAGGCCATACGCTGCATAGTTGGTCATCCAGTCATTTTCACGCTTTCCTCCCTCATTAATTGTGTTTCGTGCTCTCTCAATTTATCAGTACTTTTATACTTTTAACTTTCTGATACTGTTTTTTCCTTCGTGCATTACCAAAATATATTTTGACTTCCTCAGTTTTGCATTCTCTGTGTTGTGGATTCCACTTAAGAGAAAGAAACTTCTCCATTAGCAGGCAGCACAGCCCACTCTACTATTGATGTACAGATCTGATTCCATTTTGCTGAGTTGAGAAAGACATCTATAAAGAGCCATGACATTTTAATCAGCCAAACTATCTCTCACTAACATCATGTTCTCCTCCCCGTGCCTTGATCTACTTATCAGAGATTGTGCAACCAGGCCTGTAACTCCTGTTTCTTTAATTCAGCGTGTTTAGAGTGGGAGTTTTCCCTGTGTCCTTTGGTGTGATTATCAGCACTGAATGATCTGGCCTGCAGTGGTGTGTGTGTGTGTGTGTGTGTGTGTGTGTGTGTGTGTGTGTGTGTGTGTGTGTGTGTGTGTGTGTGTGTGTGTGTGTGTGCGAGAGAGAGAGACCTAAGAGAGAGCTCTTATCACAGTTCTGTGATTTAGTTGGAGTAATTTAATGCTCAAAATTTGATTGACGCAGATCTTGGTTGATTTATTTGATCTGGCATTGAGATTTTTGGCCCTTTAGATCGTGTTTGTGTTGTAAAAGTAGGTAGATGATGCACTTTGAACCACCACTAAAACTCTGGACACACACTTAAAGAGCCCATAAAGAATTTCAGTGACTGTTGCAGTTATTTGTCGGGCTGTAACCTTTGTAAAGTTGTCACCGTCCTGTCAGGCTGGATCGCTGACCCTGTGACATTTTGTTGACTGACTGATTGCTCCCTCAAGATCAGTGTACCCTCAGGCTCTGAGCAGCTGGCCTCAGCCTATACCCATCAAATCTATATACCTTAACTATAGGCACAGACAGCACTGCGCTGAATGGAGATCAGTGGTGGGCAGTGGCTCTAGTACCTCATCATCCACTATAATGGATGAAGAGAGGGGAGGGGTGTTGTGGGCACAGGCCTAAGAGGCACTGTTGGTCCAATCAGACACCTCACTTCCCCCAGGGGCTGGTTTCATCAGCGCTCTTGCCTAGTCCCATGCTTCTTAGTGTTTTAGCATGATTATTTTACCCAGGATCCTGCCTCGGGCACCCAGCCACCTTTTTACATATGCACAGGCTGAACTTTTGACCAAGCACCAGCAGACACGGCTGCTTTGGAGAAACAGTGATTCAGGCAGGAGATGTGGGACTGCCAGTGCCTCCTCTGCTGAGCTTACTGTGACCAGGAGCTCAGTCCTGCACCTCGGGGGTTAACCTCAGAGACAGATCCTGCAAGAGAGACATCAGCATTACCATATAGCAGACAGTACAGTGAAATGGGTGGCTGGTGCTGCATGTGAGCACAGCAGCCACTGTTCCTTGGGTATCAGTTTCTCTCCTGCTGACAGACATGAGGTCAGATGCTCTATATCCTATCTGCTGTAGCTCACAGATGCAGGAGCTGTGCTGTACACCTAAGCAACCTGTGTGTATGTGTGTGCGCTGCTCAACCATGTGGAAAGAAAGAGGAGCAGAGGTCCCAATCTCTCCGCCAGCCCCCCCCCCCCCACCCTGCGGGGTTAGATGAGCTGCCAGGCCGTTGTAATAGAGTCCTCTTGGATGATTAGGGGCTACACAGGAGGGGGTCAGCTCCAGTCTGACTGGAAACACTGTGTAGGTTTCTCATCAGCGGTGCACACAGAATATTACACATTATGCCAATTGATATGAGGTTCACACACTCAAAGTGAACCTCTCTGATGAATCACAAGACTTCCTTCAGAGGCCATGTTTTAGATCATTTTTGAGGAACTAGATATAATCAATGTGATATTCCTGCCAGACATTTCCTGCTGTGCTGCTTCACTATGTATGGAAGAGACGGAGAGACACACAGGGAGAGAAAGATGTGTTGGTGTGGGGATGGTTAAAAGCATACAATCCCATTTGGCTGTATTGACATGTGTGTTCCTGCCCAATCCTGTTACTGGGATTATTGTCCGCGGAGATACCATTTCATTAAAGAAAACACACACACACGCTCAGACACACACACACAAATGCACAGGCACACACGCAGCGGGTGAACAGAGATGGCCTGAGGCCTGGTTATGCGGTCCATTGCACAGGGAAACTGTGTAAATGGTTTATTGTGGATGAGTTGATGTGATGGAAAGCGTGTCTGGATCAATAAAGAACCAATCAAATGCTGACAGTCTGCTACTGTATGCAGTCAGTCATTCACCCCTCGTGCCTGCGTGCAGTTATACAACATGAGTGTGAAGGAGGCATGAACAATATCCCTGTTGAAAACCAGAGAAGTTCAAGAAGAAAAAAAGTCACTTTTCAGCAATTAAACTTTTAAAGATTTTTTTATTTATTTTACAGCCGTTTAATCCTGCAAAATATATATATTTTTTTCATGTATAAAGCATGCATTAGTTCTGTCTCTACATCTTTATAAGATGTCTTACTGTGACAGATTTGTTGGTGAAGAAATACCACTTAAAGCCTCAACCGCATCCTCTCGGCTCATCCAGCTCCAGACACCTCAGGGAGGCCATTAGGACGTCTCCCCAGCTGGGGTTGTCTGAGACTGGGCTGCATCTGAGTTGGGGCTGGGCTAAATTACCCCAGAGCCACAGGTCAGAACCAGCTAGACCCTCATTGCCAAGGGACTCTGTCTCTAATAGAAGGGATCAGAATAGGCCAAAGAGCCAGAAACTGACCTGGCCAGAGAGACATCCTCACTCACTTACCCTCTACTCTTCCACATTGGCTCCTTCACCCTGCGTCTCTCTTACCTTTAGAGCTCCAGAGCTTTTCTCCTGTAAAACTCAGAGAGGAGGAAGACAGAACCTATCACCTCTTTTTCACCCGTCTTCTGGTCCTGCTTTCCTGCTGCTGACCCTCACAACTTGACACACACATACACACCACTCCCTCCCCTCTTTGTTGTGACACAGAGCTGATGGACTATTTTTCAAATTGATTTCAAAAATGTACATAAGCAGCCGATCCCTTTGCCCAGATTACCTATTGATTTTTAATATGAAAAGCTCATTATATAAGCAGGAACTGCAACACAAAAAGCTAGCCAACCTTTGCATAAATCCTTTAATTGAATTTCCAGAGCCCGTGGTTCTACATTTTTTAATTAAATCCATTTCTTTTTTTAAGGGTTGCTGTGTAATTTGCATGCTGTGAAGTGGGTGCTGTCCCAGATAAAGTGCCATTGATCCTTATTAAGGCTCACCTCTGGGCTCGCTGAAAACCAACCGCAGAAATTAAATGTGCTCATGGTGCATACACTTATTGCCCGCATGATAGGATTAGAGGCGGAGAGAGAGAGAAGGAGAGAGATAGAGATGGAGAGAGAAGGAGTGATGGGGTAAGAGGTGGGGGAGGAAGGGGGTGATTATTAATAGTTGTTCATATTAATGTAATATTTCACCTGTCCTCCTGTGGGATGAGATTGCGAAGAGGTTGTTTATAAATACAGCTTGGTTGGGGTATTATTTGGGTTACTCCTGAAACGTTCTCTGGTCTGGTCTGCTGGCCTGTAGGGGGTCGCTGTGATTTCAAATTTTTAGGTAGGTATTTAAATGTGTCACCATGCTGACAAATGTGGCTGCGAATTGATGTAGGTTAAACCAGTTAAGCTGAAAAACATGCACCTCTTATATATATATTTTTTTTAAAATGAGGACAAGAACTCTTGACAATATGAACATGTGTAAATGAAGCCAGTGATCATATCTCCCATTGATGCTCACGAGGTCGTAATTATTTGGAGGTCATGATCTGCACACCTTCTAAGTAGAGGGTGTTTAACTACCTATTTGGGGATTAAATGATACTTAATTTTTCTTGTCCTTACCCTACTTAGCATCAGATAAGATAACGTGTGTGTGTGTGTGTGTGTGTGTGTGTGTGTGTGTGTGTGTGTGTGTGTGTGTGTGTGTGTGTGTGTGTGTGTGTGTGTGTGTGTGTGTGTGTGTGTGTGTGTGTGCATATGAAGGTGTAGGTGTGTGTGACAGTGATTTTTATCCTGCATTTGTTCTCTGTGATAGCTGTTAAAGCAGGCCTCTCCTTTTCTTGTCTTCCTGTGTGGCTATATGCAGACGGTAGAGTAAATCAATAGGGATTAACCTGTGACCTCAGCCACATACTTATAGCCCAGTCCTCACTGCTCACACATCTCTCATCAGTTTCAGTTAAACACTGCACCTCACTCAATAAGCCACCACATGCTAATTCATTTCAAAGATGGAGAGGCTCCTATCAAAGACCCCTCTTGTACCATAGACACACACACACACACACACACACACACACACACACACACACACACACACACACACACACACACACACACACACACACACACACACACACACACACACATACACACAAACAAACCCAAATTCATACACACATTTATAGGTAACACAGGTAACAGCAAAGATGAGATTGTCACCATATTTTCCATGTCAGTGTGCATATGAATTGCAGTATGTGCACAGTAACTAAATGAGATTAGGGCTGCAGCTAATTGTTATTTTTATTATTGTTTAGTCTGCTAATTATCTTTATGATTAATTGTTTAATCATTTGACTAAAGTTTTGCTAAAGTGCTGATACCATCAATGAAATACAAGAGCTGTCCACACACTTATACAGATCCAGTATTTCACTTTATTTTAAGTTTTTGTTCTGTCAGATCTACATCAGAGCTTAAAATAAAGTGAAAATTCTGCATGGACCAAAGTGTGTGGATGACTCTAAATTATTTGTAAAAAAAAGATCTAGCAGGATTTAAAAAAATTAAATTAAAGAAATAACCCAAATTTCAGTTTGCCCAGATTATCACAATGTGATTTTCTTTTTTCCCTACAGTAGATACAATTAAGGTTGTATTATAATTTTACTTGGAGCCATACCAAGACAATATGGACAAATACCACCTAAAATATCTGCACTACAAGAAACCAATACGGGCAAATGTTTTATTGTAATTTGGTTGAACTGACCCTTTAATTTCTAGGTTCTCCTTGTCTTTCTTGTTCTTCTGACAGAAAGTGTTTGTCCCACAAGGGATGTGCTTGTTTATTTTCCTTTTAGATAAACAGATGATATTGTAAGAAAGGAGCACAGGGGTCACAGAGACCCAGTTCCGTCTGTAAAAGTTCCTGAAATGTGGGTCTGACTTTCTCTCAATGTACAAACACATACGGTACTTTCACACTTTCACTTTTCTTCTGTCTTCCTCTTGAACTATCGACATCGGCTGACTGATCGGTCTGATGTCTCTCTATCTTTTGTGTACTTGTGCATGTGAAAATGTGTGTGTCTGTGTGGCACGCATGCGTGTGTGTGTTGAGCGGTGCAGTGTCAGCAGTATGTGCTGCAAGTATTGACCCAGGCCTGTCCTCTGCTCTGACTGGCTCTTGTCCCGAACTTGTCATCTCTCTCTCCCTCTCTCTCTTTGTTACATATTGGATCTCTTCATGAATTGATCAGTGTTTTGCCACCTTTTTAGTCATTGTAAATATCGTAAACAGTTTGTCCAATTCTGCTAGCTTTGTCCTTTATTTAAAACGTTTCAGCATTTGATTTGTATTTCTTTGGTCATAGCAATATTTTACACTGGATACTTCACATTAAAACAGCTTCATCTGATTGGGGTTAGAGGTGTGCGTGGTTTCAGTAATGTACAGACTTGTATCAAGGAACCCAGCAATGCTTTTAACCCACAAACAGGTTCACATTAGGCTCATCACTGAGTGATGTGGAAGGTCAGATAAAACACAGAAGAGGGGGCTTTTTCTCCGAGGACAATATCTCACCTCTCCTTCTCCCTGACTGTGTAAACAGATTTATTTTCTATGTTTCCACATTTTCTGGTTCTCAACATCCTTCTTTTTGTTTGTCTCTCACACCTTGTCCTCAAAAAAACGTACCTTGTCCTCATATGATGCCCTCATGGGAACAAACAGAGGGTGCTGTCCAGAAACAAAAGGCTTTGATTTCCCTCATTTCATTTCATAATCCAATCAATCAGACTAATACAGCTTGGTTCCTTTTCTGTCCTCCACTAACCAACCAACCATACATATTTACACACACACACACACACACACACACACACACACACACACACACACACACACACACACACACACACACACACACACACACACACACACACACACACACACACACACACACACACACACACACACAAGACAGGCGTCTTAAATGCCTGTGGAGCAGGTTGTTCCAGTGGTGGCGGACCCCCCCTGGGGTTAGACCACTCTATGTGTTATTGATTGCATTGCTGTTGCATGTTGTGCTCAATCATGTGTTCCATGCGTCTAGCGTTGTCCTCTCCCACCTGGCCCATTAGATTAGGCTAATGCATTCAACCATTGATTAGTCATTACACTCAGACCTGATCAGCCAATCGCCTACCTGGTTTGACTCTACTTGACCCGTGAACCCTAACTCTCGTGTCAACTCACCAGCTCTAACATGTTAAACACACACTCGCAGCTCACAGCTCCATCTGATATGTTTCATGTTAGGAGGTACGGTTCAGCTGGCTTCAGTACCTGTATGATATTCAATACTGATAGGATTTTCATGCATTTCCTAATCACATGCAACAGAGAGCTATAGATTGTATCATCGAGCATGGTAGTGTTGTACCTGCCATTGATCTCAAAATGGACTGGGAATGAGCTTGTTCTTTGGGACGCCTAATTCTCCTTACAGAAGTCAGAGTGAAACAATGGTGTATGAAATATTTCAGCTCACATAAACTCGTCACCTGATGTGGTAGAATGTCCCTTCTATATTTACTGAAGTGCTGGACTTCACTGTAATATTTCTGGTATTTTTATTTAATTTGAGTGTCTGTTTTTATACTTCGACTCAACTACTTCTCCCTTCTTTACTACTTTTATCTGACAGTTAAAAGAGATACTAGTTACTTTGCAAAAGAAGACACATCTAAAGCACATGATCTGTCAATAAAATGTAATAAATTGTTATGGAGTAAAGTACGATACAGAAGATAAAGTGGTCAGAGTACCCCACTGAGTTAAGACCCACAAAAAATACTATAAAATAAAATAGAATATCAATGTAGCAGAACCAGAGACATAGTCCGTTTTTATTCCAAATGTTCTCCCTTTCTGTTAAACCTGGTGCCTCCATTACCCAAAATGCAACTCAAACAGCAACAGTTTGGTCAGAGATGTGTGTGTATTATTCTTGTATATTTTCCATGGGTCGCTAGGCTCAGGCAGAGATGAGGATCAGGTTACAAAGGAGTGATATCTTCTTTCCAAAGCCGCACTGTCAGATGTTTTTATCAATTTCAGTTCTAGTCGTTGCTCACATATGAATACATCAATAAGAATCCTATGGTAATATAATATATGATATTAAAACTTTCACAGGGTCTCTTCTGTTACACAAAGAGCACTGATACCAGTTTATTTTTTTTATTTTTTTTACTTTCAACTTTTAAATGCAGGACTTTTAATAGTAATGTAGTATTTTTAGATTTCAGTATTGCTTTTTTTTGTTTGCTACCAGACACCTTTTGAGGTGACACAGTAAATGAGAGATTCTCTCTGTAGGCTCCGTCTGACCATCCAAAGTCAAGAGTCTCACCTTGACAGTTGTGCTTAAGAAATAATAAGTCACCCCCTCCCACGCTTCCATCCTCCTTATTTGCTCTTTTCCTTCTCCCCCCCCCCCACCTCTCTCTCTACAGTATTGAGTCAGTCTGTGAGGAATAGCTGTTTTAGGGACAGTCCTATTGATGTGTGTGTGTGTGTGTGTGTGTGTGTGTGTGTGTGTGTGTGTGTGTGTGTGTGTGTGTGTGTGTGTGTGTGTGCATGCGTGCGTGCGTGCGTGCGTGCGTGCGCAATGTGAGCGTGTGCAATGTGAGCACCAAGCTGAGTGATTGGGGATAGATGTCCATATTGGATATGAGCTTGATACTCCGTGGCTCTGCATTAAATTTGTACTGAATAGGAAATTAATGAATGGATAATTGTATTGATGTTTCTGGTATTGAACATATAAACAAAATGTTCTTTTGAAGCATTGTATGAGTGTTGCACCCCACGGGGAGGGAGTGGTCCCAGTTGTGCTTAAGAAAGAATAAGTCCATGTTAAGTCCATAGCGTATTGGAAAAGAGAGCGAACGGATCGATGGGAACTTGGTGCTTGAGACACACTTTAATTGTATTATTTCCTTTCAGATTTCTGTCCTCCCATATCCATCTGCACATACCAGTGACAGATTTATTATGTATTGCAGACATTGTCGTGAAGACAGATTTGAATTTATTGAACAGTTTCAAAAAGGAATTTGTTCAGCTTTTATTAGTAGACCCATATGGACCGTAAGGGGATGTAGTTATAGTGGAGTGTTTGACAAAGGGACTGTTTTTTTCTTCCCTATTTTCTGTAACTTTTTTTTTTTTTTATAAGAGCTCTGATGCCTTTTTGTGTAGGTTGAATCAATGCTGTACCGCTGCTGCTTGGAAGTCCTCAGAATGAAACACGTACAACTTTCTCAAAGTGGAGATAGACTGTTTCTTTCACTGAGTCGGATGGGAACAGATCAAAGAGATGAGAGATGGAGAGTGGAGGAAACTTGTTTAATTAAAATGAAGCGACGATGGGGGGGGGGTAGAGGGATGTTCTTTGATGCGTGTTCTGGATGCACCGTATATGTTATGTAGTTATTACACACGATTTTTGTTTAAAAGGTTCCAGGAGAGGGTGGGACAGTAGGAGGTGTTGCAGACGCAGGGAAGGGGAGAAGGAAGGGGTGAGCTTGATGAAGTTTCTGATTATCCAACCTCCTCTGGCACCAGGAAGAATTACTGAATGCCATTTGGGTCAGTGCTCTTTATGGAACTACATTTATGAAATACATCTCTCCCCCTCTTTCTTTCTCTCTTTCCGTCTCTCCCTTTTTGTAACTCTCCCTTACTCCCTCCCTCTCCTCTAATTGGAGATGCAATAAAGGTGCGTGGGGTCAGTGGTTCTTCAAGGTGAGGCCGCATGTGTCTCTCTCTCTAATGTTCTCCTCCAGACACACATGCAAGTGACGGAGTAGTTCCCGCCGCTCCAGTCTCACCTTTTCTGCCTTGCTCACAGAAACCACAGGCCTAAAACCGTCGTCTGCACTTCAAATAACTTAACTGCTGCTGCTCAACTAATCTAGGATAACTTTCTTTCCGTAATATATGACTCTATCAGTCCGTAGCTCCACGCTCACTGCCCTGCCCTCCTCTCAACTCTGCTCCGTGTCCTTGTGCCAGCCTGTTAAGCCAGAGGGCACGCTGTGGGTGAATCAGAGGTAGAACTCTGCCAACACACCCAGCGGGAGAGGCCCAGCCGAGGGTGCCAAGGCCTCGAGAGAGCGAGAGAGAGAGAGGGGGAAAAAAGAGGATGTGAGGAGGTGCAGGGAACGGTCGGGGGGTTGATTTGGAGTTTGATGATGGAAGTGAATGAAAGAAATTGAAGAAGGAAACTCAAAGCAAAACAACAAAACAATCCTGGGAGGTTTGGTGTGAAGTTTGAGAATGACTATAGAGTATATGTTACAAGGGGGAAAAACGATTGACCTTTGTTTTTGCCAGTGCTGCCCTTAATTGGGTTTTTTTGTTTGAAAGATCCGAAGCCACAAGTTCACAATGACGCACAAGCTCTTTGTGTGAGGAGTGAACTAACCCAGTACCAGTTTAGGCCAGTAGGGGTCATTGTAGTTCAACTGACTGAGCTGAGTAACCTGCTCAGTGAGTGGTGAAGCTGCGGACAGACAGCTGTGGTTCATTTGCGATCACAACTCTGTTGTCACAAAGCTGAATGTATGGAATTAAAAATCAGCATTTATTCAAACTTATTTTTTTTAATTCTTTTTATACTTTCTGCTAGTTAGTAGGATGCATTTAATTGTTGGCGACCTCTGCATGGGACCACGAGTTATTTAGGAAGGCTTGAAACACAGGAAACCATTCACTAAAGTAATGCTGCTAATGGATCAGAGCTCAGTGGGTCTTCTGCTTTAAATTCTCTTGTTTACATCAAAACACCCAAAGTTAGGCGATAAAGGTGAAGTTTAAACGGATATAGGACAAGACACCACCTTTTGCTTCACCTGCCGCTTAAGCCTAATTGATTTAGCACTTGAGTTGGTAATTTTATGTCCTGGGTGAAGAGGCCGCTGCAAAGTCTTTGCCTCCAGGTATTGTTTGAGAGGCTATTGTTGAGAAATAATTGCTCAGTCTGCTCTCTTTAAAAGGTGTCCTCTTTCAGCAGGGCTGCTGGAGTGCTGAGAACAGACAAACTCTCATTTCCTCACTACATGTGTGTTCATGTGTATTTTCTTGAAAACACAATATTGTGTCGACAGATACTGTTAAAACCTGTTTGGATGGATATAGTCTTATTATTTTGTGTAGTTTGTGTTGAGTTTACATTTTGTAAAAGGACAAGACAAGTGACTGGGACGCTTCAAAGGATTTTTAAGGTATAATAGATGCATGACTTCTGTATTTGTTGAATCTCAACTCTATACTCATTTAAAACTCCTCTTCTCCAGCCTTAATTTGTGTGTACAAATTAAGCATGCCAACACTGCCATTGACCTCCAGTAGATGAATATTAGATGAAGCAGCAGCCAATATGTGAATAGCTGAGTTCAGGACAGCAACGATTTTAATGGCAGCTAGCAGCCATTAACAGTATATCTGAAAATAGACAGAGTATTTTCCATAGATCATTAATGACGGGAAATCTATCCCTCCTTCCCCTCCTCCATCCCTCAATATATATCTCTTTTCTCCTCTCTTTATATTTTTCTACCTTCACCGTATTTCACCCCATGTCAGAGTGTTTCAGCCTCAGCTCACTGCTGGGTCCTACAGAGGCAGAGGCCTTCGTATTAAAATGCACCAGATATTTGAATAGAGCCCGCTAATGTCTGTTTAGTATATAATCCACGTCCCCTCCTCCCATATTCCTTGTTATTCTAGTTTAGTGCTGTAATCAAGCAGGGCTTGCCAATAAAGTTTATTGTACGGAGCTAAGTGTCAATATCACACACACACCCAGGGCAGAGAGGTCCCTTTAATTAGAAAAGGAGAGAGAAGAGGCTGTGTGTGTCCGTGAATACCTCTACGCGCGCGTGTGTGTGTGTGTGTGTGTGTGTGTGCACGCTTGCATGTATACGTATGTTTGAATTTCTTTGTTGATTTTAACCATCAGAGAGTGTAAATGCCATTCAGCGTTAACCGTACGCCTGTTCTGTAAAAAAGTGACAATGTGCATATGAATAAAAAATGTGACGCTGAAAATAAGAAAATCATAAATGTGACACCAGCATCAACAATTTTACTGGTTTTATGAACAAATCAATTCTAGCTTTACATGACTATCGAGCTTAGATGTTTTGAATCTATGTTGACTCTGAACAAACAATAATCCCTGCTATATGAAGTATTGATTAGACCTACTCCCTCTCTGTGTGGCTTTATTAAAGGTACAATTGTAAAGGTCTTTATGATGATGGTGTAACCTGATGACAGAAAACTTTCACAACTGCAGGTGAAAACAGGCCCGCTCTCTTTACAGATGAGCCATATTCCAGGTATTTATCAACCTTTTCTTTAGTCTTCTCCAGAATATTACAATGAAAAATGTTGCTATTTTCAGCCAGCGATTGATGCAGAGTAATTTTTTAAATTCTCTGACTGGAAGCCAGTTTTCATTTTTCTCGCTGCTGCTATCTTTCGCTCTCCACTCTCCTATTTTCCTATTAGGCCACTTTACAAACAGCCTGGTTAATATGTAGAATTGTATTACTGATATGAATTCTTTGATAAAAGATAATTTGAGCAAGGGCAAAATTGAAAACACCTCCCACTCCTAAACACAGAGTCCCGAGGTGGTGAGGGGTGGGCTTGCAGCTTCAATCAAATAGTAAAACACAAAACCATTTCCCATTACAATGCAAAGAGATTAAACACAGATTAAACATACTGTATGGGCGCCGGGGCCTATGCCAACCACTGATAGCTGTGTCGTCTGACAGGGAGAGGAGAAGATGAGGAGATGATGAGACGGGAGGAAAAAGGAAGAGAGGAGAGGAGGAGAGGAGAGAGGAGAGAAGGGAGGTGAGGGGTAACTGCGCGATGCGGTGAGGGAGAGCAGATGGAGGAGTAATTTGCGTGGGATGTGGTAGATGGGGGAAACATGGCTGTGTGTCAGTGCTGAGCGATGCCTCCCGTTCTGAAAGAAATCAATTTAGGGCGGGACGGGGACGCCGTGCATACAATAATTGAATATTACTGCTTACTATCTCCTTCACATGCAACTGCTCTGCTCTGCACCGTGAACTGTATGGAGAAGTGAATCAGGCGGTGGAGCGGGAGATAGGGGTTAGGGCAAAAAATATTGAAGAGGTTCAAGTGCTGTATAATAAGTTGATACTCCAAATAATCTCTTCAAGTTGGAACATGATTGAGAAGAGGAGCTGAATCAGTGTGTGCATGCGTGTGCTTTCTATCGTCATGTCTGTCAGATCCCGTCACTGCTCTCTCTCTCTCTCTCTCTCTCTCTCTCTCTCTCTCTCTCTCTCTCTCTCTCTCTCTCTCTCTCTCTCTCTCTCTCTGCTCTCTCTCTCCGTTGGTCCGTTCGTCTGTTCGTCTGTTCGTCTGTACTGTCTGGGTGACTCTGACCCATCAGATCCGTCAGTTCTGTCTGGGCCACATGGCAGGATCAATAATCACAACTGTTAATCAATGAGCGTTTAAATAAGCATCGACCCTCCTTACAAGGTTTGCCTCGTTTATTGGTTTACATTATGCTAAGTAACACAATCAGCTGGTCATAAGAGCAAACGTGTCTTCAAAGGATCAAAAGAGAAGTTGTTTAAGCTGCGCAGCATCTATCAATCAGCAATAAGGGTGGTTATCTGGATAAAACTCTTACCCTACGTGTGCACTCATTTTTCTCAATAACACAAAAGCTCATAATGGCAAATTTCTCGTGAAATGTTATTGTCCAGTTTGCATAATCTGTTTCCTGCATTGTAGTGACTGCCTGCTAAATTGTGTTTGCGATTTGGTTTGGCTCTAAATGTTTTAATAGAGGATGCACCTGATTGCATTTCTTCTTTTTTTTTTTTATTTTTTATTTTTTACTTTTATGGTCCTTCTGTATTTACAAGAAAAAAAATAACAATGAAAATCTTCACCTGTGATTAAATGGCAGAAAGTTTTCTATTACTGCAGATCACAATTAGTCCTGTATTCTGGACTTAATTCAATCTTTAATTTGCGCCTTATTTCCACATGGTTCCTCTGTACAAACGCTCATTAATTCTTTGAAATAATATCAGACTGCTCTGTTACACTATCATTTAATCATCTCTGAACATAATAATCACCCATACATCATAACGGATGATCAGGAAACATTTAATTAGGATAATTACTCATTAATCCACAGAAGGAGCTTTTTTGTAAGGTGCCTCGCAGATTGTTTGCACAGTTTGTGTGCAGATGGATGTGTGTGAACGCCTGCGTGCACGTGTTTTGTCTATGTGTGTATTTTTGTGTGTTCATATGCATGCAGCCTGGTCTCAGTAATATTCGTCACTGTCTGATTTACTGTAGTGAGGTTGCCGTAGTAGGCCTGTATCCACTGCATTTATCTCCATTTCTTAATGGTATTTCAACAGCTCCTACACCATCGGCTGTTTCTCATTTTAATGACTGGAGAAATGACTGCGTGTGTGTGTGTGTCCGCTTATGCACGTACATTTCTTTTTCCTTCAGTGGGATATAGAGATGAGGCTACCTGGGCTGCTGTTTGCAAAGACAAAACAACAGCAACAGTGTTATTTCTTTTGCCTGAGTGGGAGTTCTGATTGATGTGGTAGCGACTGGTGGCTATTGAAGTGACTACTGTTACACTGGTTGACGTGATTGAAATTGGGTTTCCCTTCTACCCTACTCACACAGATGCCCCCTCACCCTCCTCCTCCTCAAACACAGAGATGGTTCCTACAAGATCTGACAATTACAAGAGGGGCTTTTAATCAATCTGGAATGAAGCTCAGAGGACCAAGTGGTGGCAGGGGAGGAAGAAAAGGAGCGATTACTCCCTCTCAATCTTTATCTATGGTTGCCTTTCTCTCTCTTTCTTTTGCTTCCTTCATCCCTTTGTCTCTCCCTTTCCCTTACTTTAGGTTTTTTACGTCGTCCATCCCCTGCGATTTCAGCCACAGACTATTTAAACAACGCCTCTCCTCGCTTGCCTCTCTTTCTTGTCCTGTTTTTCCCTCCCTCCTCGCTCCTCATGTTTGACTATTAGCTGACATGCACACAGGGAGCATCGCTCATCTCCCCAATTTCTCCTCGTCTTGCGTTGCGCCCACCCCTCTCCTCCTCCTTCTCGCTTCTTTCTCCTGCTCCATGTGTAACTATTAGCAGACATGCTCTCAGGGAGTCTGATGAATATTTTAGCAGCCGCAGGGAGGGGCTCCAACCCTCCTCCTCCGCTTCCAACACAACTAATGGACCAGAGTCAGTGTTTTCCTTTGCACAACTTTACATCACACGCTAGGTTTCTGCGCTGCGCTTGTGCAGACTCTGACATTAGACGTTGGGTTTGTCCAGGTTGGATCAGACTTGGAGCACTGATGTGCTGGACAAGGAGCTGGGATTGTTTGGCCTGTGTTGTATATGTACTAAGCATTTTTGCAACCTTTTTAACACCTTAATGTCAAAGACCGAATCGACTCATTGTAGAGAGAGAGCAGTGTGAAAGGTCATTGCTGAATTTTTCCTTTGAAGATTTCCCTACTTAATGCGTCCAGCTTACACTTTTTGGCAGAATTGTGTTGTAAAATAAAAGTTAGACTTTGCTCATTGCTTTCTATTTGGGGTGATTCACTTTCGGAGATCAGAACAGTAAACCTTTTTCTTTAAATGTATAAACATACCTGTTTATAGCTGTTTTTTTCAGAAAGTTTCTAAATTGTTCTCCTTTATTTTATTATGTTTCACTGTTGCTTTTTAAAATGTTCTTTGCTTGTTTTAATCTTACTGGCTTCATTTACACACTGCCATGATGTGCAATATGTTCTTCTTTTCATTCCAATTCCAATTCCTTTGCATTTTTGACTAAAGATCTGTAAATCTCAAGCAGGTCTCACTCCCAGGGTTTAGTGGGCACATGGTGCATTGTGTGAAAATTATGTTTATGATGGTTTCTCACTGGTGCTTATCTCTTTTAATGAAAGCTGAATTGATCAGTGGCTTTTCTTCTCTGCTTTGTATCACTGTCATCTAAATATTTTGGGCTTTTTAACTGTTGGTCAGACAACACAAGACGTGTGAAGACGTGACCTTGGAGTCTGGTCAAATGGAAATACCTGTCTCCAGTGTTTCCTGAGCTGTTAGTGAGTTTTGTTTGAAGAAAATGTTCAATATAACCAGATCAACACAGTTTTACAGTATCTCTGCGCCCACCTTATCCTCTCACTTGTCTCTCTCTCTCTTCTTCACTTCTCTTTTCTCCTTTCACACCTTCCATGTCTCCCATGTCTCGTCTCTCTGTGAGGTACAGTATACACTGTGTATGTGGGTGCCTTTACAGTGTGTGCGTGCGTGCACGCTAATCTTTAGATGAGGGGCTGGTGGTTAAATCATGATGCATAGTCCAGGGCTGCTCTGGCCACTGTCATTAATCAGTACAGGGGCGGGGGACGTATCTGCTTTTTATCCATCTCTTAAATCAGTCACTGCAGCTATCGGCAGCCCTCCCTTCTCTCCCCCCCGACCTCCCCTCCAACTCCTCCCTGTCCCCGACCCCCCTCCACCCCCACGGGCCGCTGATTGAAGTGGCATTGTTTGGGAGACAAGCGGCGCTCAATCAATAGGCAGTCTCACTAAATTACCGTTTGCATGAAAAATGAAGGGCCTCCCAACCTGACTCCATTCAGCTGTGGATGTGCTCTATGTGTGTGTGCTCTATGTGTGTGTGTGCTCTATGTGTGTATGTGCTGTGTGTGTGTGTGTGTGTGTGTGTGTGTGTGTGTGTGTGTGTGTGTGTGTGTGTGTGTGTGTGTGTGTGTGTGTGTGTGTGTGTGTGTGTGTGTGTGTGTTTGTTTGTCTGTCAAGGGACAGGGAAGACAAAGTGGGCAGGTGATAGAAGCAGGATGCGTGTCTCTCTGCTACAGTGTGCAATCTTTGCGAGACCACCTACAGCTGAGGGGGGATGAAGCAGAAACAGGAGCTCAGGCTTTCCTGGTCGTGTATTGATCACGGCTTGTTAAAGTCTTCTGCTGTGTGCCGACACTGTGACCCTCACCCTTCACCTTCACCCTTCACCTTCACCCTTCAACTTTACCTTTTACCCTCACCCTTGAATGACCTGCCCTGCTACCTCTTCATTTATCTCCAATGTCTCTGCTGCTCTGCTGAGAGGAATCCGGTGTTGGATAGATCTGTTTGAATTTTTATGTAAGTTTAAACACATGTACAGATCTACTTTTGAAAAAAAAAAGACTTCCTTCAGTGTGTGTTTGTGTGTAGATTTGGATGGCCAAGGTAGGCTGGAGTGAGGTCTCAGCCTCTCTGCCTGTTTTTGCTCCGCCCTGACCTCTGGCTATTAATCATCTCTAGATCTGTGTTTACCCTCAGTTCAGCTCTCCAGCACACAGGCACCTAGAGGGGCAATTAGAGAGGAACCGCCGCCCCAGAACAGAGGATTGCCCCCCTCTTCTAGTCACACACACACACACACACACACACACACACACACACACACACACACACACACACACACACACACACACACACACACACACACACACACACACACACACACACACACACACACACACACACACACACACACAGTGAGGCTCTGAGAAGCAGGACCTCGCCTCACCCTGAGAGCCAGCTGTAATGTTTTTATTTACTTTAAAAGCATCCTGCTGTTAATACAAGTGGCGTATCACAATGCTGGCATTATATTTGTATGGGAGAGGGTTTGCACATCTTTTTGTTCAAGCGTGTGAGTGCGTGAGTGCGTGAGTGCGTGTGTGTGTGTGTGTGTGTGTGTGTGTGTGTGTGTGTGTGTGTGTGTGTGTGTGTGTGTGTGTGTGTGTGTGTGTGTGTGTGTACATGTGCGCGCATGTCTCCCACCCCCACAGGGCATACCAAACATGCATTAGTATAAGTTGCGCAGGCTGAGTCTCATCCAGTGTACATATGGTAATGGATGGTGTGTGTGGAACATGTCAGCCACCTCATCATGTAAAAGCCTTCGTGTACAGAAGGGAGCATAGAGGGCTGGCAGGTAGGCATTAGGCAATATAATGGCCTCTATTTTTACACTGTGGAACACAGTTGAAGAGGCGACGCTTATGAAGCTTTCAAAAACGCAGACGCGCAAGTGGGGGGGTGTTATAAGTGGGTAAGTGAGAGAATAAAGCTGCTTTTCAAACCGCCTGACTGTTGGACCCGTTTGTCTGTGCCAGTGTGACCAGTGTGTCTGAGAACAAGTGCACACATGTAGTTTTGTTTGTGTGTGTGTGTGCGCATATTTGTCTGCGTTCATTTTCCATCACAAGCTGAGAACGAACAGTCCAGTGATGTCGCTTTTATTGCTCAAATTGATCAGAGGAATAGAAAGAAAGGTTTCCCTCATCTTTCATACTTCTAATACTCCCGTGTTCATTTGAGAGCAAATTCTTCTTGAACAGACCAAGTATTAATCAGAATGATGCATCAGATTCTTTTTGTTTCAAGGCATCATCCTTCACTCAGCCGTTCAAATACTAACTGAATTATTCCTTGAACTTTTGTAATTAGTTCCCAGCATACAACTCTCACACACCTTCACCCATGTCTGCAGTTGGAGTGAGTGTGCCAGGGTCTTGTGCTGAGTGGATGTAGACCTGCCCTGGGCCCAGGGAGGTACTTAATCTCTGTGTGTATGACATGTGTGAGCTCAGGGTATTGTACTGTATGTTTCCCTCTCACTCAGCTGTACTTAATGTAGCCCATAAAGGCTACACAACAATAAGCTACGCCTGGCACTCAGGCCACCATTCCGCACTACACTAGCCCGCTGAGCAGGATAAATGACTCCTATAAACCTGTCACACACATACATACACACACACACACTGGAGCATGCACAGACTATAGAAAGTCATCTCCCTGGCTGTGGAGGATCTGCTGTGGTCCTCAGTGCGGTTGTTTGAAGTTTGTTTCACTCTGTGCGGTGTGCCGTAATAACCAGAGCACTGCTCGTAAAAATCGGAGGTAAGAAATATGGATGGAAAAAGCTTCTTGTCAACTGGAATCCTCACACTCAAAAGATATTAATGGAGGCACAGCATTCATGTGATGGTTCCATTATGCATTTGTGCATCAGTCCCAACTGATTTGATATCTTTCTATTTCTTCACCAATCAGTGGCTGAAGACAGATCCAACTCGCCTAGTGTCGTGGACCTCCCTCTGCATCTCACCCAAAAAGACTGGTCTACATTAAGAGGAGATAAAACAGACCCTCCATGTGATGGCTAGCCACAGTCTTCCAAGATGAATGCCAATTAAAATCCATAAAACTGTTATTCCACATAACACCTTGAATATACAGGAAGTGTGCATGAAAAGTAGTGAAGCATTGGTGGGAGTTGCGGTGGCCGGCGATAGATGGCCATCGGATATGTTGAGGTGTGTGCGCTGCTCTTTGTCCGATATTACATACCACTATTATGAGTCTGGGAGATTGAGAGGATTTTATCTATCATTTTTACAAAAACACCCACTAACCATCCCTGACTGAGTGCATTGTAGTGGGAGCAGTGAAAGATCCATTAGTCTATTTATGGATCCAGCGTGGTGTTTATCAGTCACACACTGACTGTGACACAGACAGCATCATCTGGCCCCTCATGTTGGTTTTAATGATTTTTCTGTTAAAGATGTCAGTGTCATGTTGCTTTTGTTATTTTCACAGTTGTCCTGGCAACCACAGATTGAAATGGTGCATGCAGGTTTAGTGGCGCCCAACTTGATTTTGATAAAAATGTAAATGTGATGTAAATCCTAATATTTATTCTTTCACTTAAAAAGAAGAAAATGAAAAAGGCTAAACACATTATCTCTGTATTTTTATGTCTTGCCTATTTTGGCACCAGCCGTGGTATTCATAAATAAACCACATAGATAATAGTCGTCGACGAGAAATCCATTTTCATTCTTGATATTTATTCAAGCAGTTCTCTCCCATGTTTATACAATCCAGAGTATTAAAAGATTGATTCAATTTTATGTTTTGGAATAAAATGCAAACAAAAACAGATGCTTGTGTCTTTCTTCCCCCTTCCAAGCTGAGGAGGTATTGTGGTTTATGTAAACCATAGAGCTCTGAGCTCTATTCTGGGCCTGGAGCTTCCCAGAATGACAGAGATGGTGAAGGTAGACTGCTGCGCTTTACAGCGGGAATACTGTGTGGGTGAGAGCAGAAGGCTTAAAGATTGTTGTCTGTCTGAGGCTTGGTACAGCCACTATAATATGACCTGATTTTAGTTACTATAATAGGTTTGTGTACCAACCTGCAGCTTAACCTACAGGACAGACTGTAATTTCCAGTCAGGATCTGAAATGTTGTCTTTCATTCAATTTAGAACAACCCTTTTTTTTACCGCCTCATTGTCTAATCACCTGAGAACTTTTGTTATTCCTTGAATTCAGGTGTTGAATCTCTTGAAGTTTTGTATCATACCTTTTACTTTATCATAGTTTTTAAATTGCAGAAAATAATATTAAATGAGTTTTGTGGAAGACTTTTTTTTTGTTGATTTTTAGATACCTGATATTAGGTGACACAGGTTGGGCCACAGGTTGGGCCTTTCAAAAATATGATTGTGTGCAATATTTCAAATTTTAAACATGAAAATTAGAAGCACTCTGTCGTGAAGGTAAGAAAGTACTTTATCTCTATATGCTCTCAACTGAAAATGAGCAAATCAAGTTTTGGGGATATTATATTATTTGTTATTCCACATGATCATCACCTGATCATGTAGAAAAACGTTATTCACTGTATTCACTATGTTGGTTGTCATTTTGTATCTTGACAAAATGATGGATTTAATGAGAGATAATAGTTAATTTACGCAGCGATACTTGGCAGCAGTGTAATCTGACTGTACAACATCATAATTGTGAGACCTCTGATGGCTACTCCGCTCAGTTTATGGTGGGCATTTGCTTGTTCGATCTCCAGTGCACGTTTACTTTGTTTGACACAGCTGCTGCATATAATCATCTTGTGTGATTGTCTTTTTTGTCACCTGCCAAACACAGTTTCCATTTTGGTCAATAGCTTATATACAATGCTACTAATTCTTAGCAGCTTGCTACAGAGGGCTGTGGTCTTGATGTTGAATCTACTGCTCTGTGCAAACATGCACAATAATCTTTCTTTAGTGCAAGTGGAAAAATGGTTTATATGGTTGTTTGTGATGTGTGTTGTTTGCCTGGGTAATATTAGTGCAGCTGTACATTCAGGTAAAGTACAAGACTTACAGAAAGTTTTGTTTAGTCTGTAGTTTTTTGTTTGGCACCACCCATGGTCCCTTATTTTCTTGTTTTTTTCCCCTCCATTTCTTTTGATTATTGTGTTGTATTTGTATGTTGGTTAGCCTCCTTTCAACAAATACTTTTACATCTGCAGTGCAGTTTGATATATCCCCATATCGAGTTCTTGTTCGCATACACAGAGACGCGCTCATTACTGAGCACTAATTAAAGGCATATTCTCCGTGTCCTGCATTGCTAAATGTTCACATGTGTAACAGACATGAGGGCGTCCTCACTGAGTGTAGGGGGGAAGGGAATTACAGAAGGTGGGATGGGTTGGGTTGATTTTACATGGATTCAGATATGCAGGGAGGAGTGGCAGCCAGACAAGGAGGTAGTCAAAGCATCCTTCATGTAATTTAAATGCAATTATGCATTGCCCCACCCTGTTCCTCCTTGGCTTACAGTGCTAGGGCCAATAACAGGGGCGTGTCTTCATCTCGTGCTGCCAGGGAACCAGTGTTTCTGTTTGAGAGCCTGGCTCCTGTCTCAGCTCCAGTCACCTGCTCCTCTTATTATTGGACATTATTCCACTGGCAGAGCAGAAAGGAAGAGAGGAGGGGAACTTTAATAGCACACCTGAATGGAGGGTGTCATATAATCAATGCATACAAGCCTGCATTACAGGCTGTCACTGAGACTCCATCACACACCAGCAGTGAGGAGGAGGGAGAATGGGATATTAACTCTTGTGAAAGGAGGGATGGGTATCGGTGGCCTGAAATTAAATGGCTTGCTCTAAAGGAGATGAGGCCAGAAATGAGTTTGAGCTGGAGTTTAGCCCTACGTGTTTTGCACAATATTTGCATCTCTGCTACAGATGGCCTCCTATTTGCTCACTGTCTTTCCCTCTTTCTGTTACCTCTCACTTGTTGTCCACGTGCTCTCACTATAATACAGTGATATGATCAGAGAAATCAGCTTCCACTGTTTCCAGACATCTTGTTAGAACTTCCTCAAACAGAACTTCCCTTAAGAAGTTTTCTGTTTTTATGCCTGTGTGTGTATTCAACTGCTGTCGTCAGCAGACTGTAATCCTTCTGAGCCTTCCCCGTGTGTGTGTGTGTTTGTGTTTAGTCCATTTTTTCCTGGTTTGGAAAATGCCGGACTGCATGTTTATGTGTGTGTGTGTGTGTGTGTGTGTGTGTGTGTGTGTGTGTGTGTGTGTGTGTGTGTGTGTGTGTGTGTGTGTGTGAGAGAGAGAGAGTGTGTGAGAGTATGAGAGTGTGAGAGATGTTCTGCGGAATGCCCTTTGATACAGAGAGAGTTTTAGAAATGCAATTTCCTCCCTTTCTGTATATGCGTGTATTCATGTTGGGTTTATTAGAATATGAAAGTGTTGCGCCGCAGCGCCAGGGTTAGCCTCTCCCTCCGTCCGCTCTCGCTCTCTCGCTTTCGTTCGTTCTTTGGCCTCCGCGGTCTCCCTGGCTGACTCATGCATTAGAGATGAGGGGCTGGAGAGAAGAGGGAGACCAACGCCAGGGGAGACCAGCAGCTTACACCAGGAAACTCGCCATTATAAACAGGATCAACACGCCTCGCATATCAGACACTTTCAAGTCTGTGTGTGTATGCGTGTGTGTTTGTATCTGAGTGGGAAGGTGGGAGGGATGTACGGTAGTAGTTAGGAATAGATGAGTGATGTTGTTTTTAAGTTTTTATGTGCTCTTTTTATAATATGATCTTTTTACTTCTAAATTTGAGCCTGAATTTGGAGGAAACTCTTTCTTCTTAGTGCTACGAAGTGATACTCAAAGAATGACGCAGTGAACACCGACCACATTGTATTCAGTGATATTGGGGATTGTAGGGTGCTACTATCAAACTGAAAAAGTGTAGAGTTGTTTTGTAAAGACAGAAGACAGTTTTCTGTATAACAAAAATACCGTCCAGCTCTTTCCCCGTGTCTCTCTATTCACTCACATTCTGTAACTTCAGTGTGTGGTCGCTGTTCATTGAGCGGTTTGATAATGCCAGACGAAGAGTTGAGTCTCTGTTCCTGGTAGGTGCTTGAGACAGAGGGTCTGCTTGTTCAGGGTCTTGTTCAGGGAGATGAGAGGGGGAAAGGAGGCACAAAAAGGCCAGTTCACCCCTGGGGCCGCATCTCTGTTCTCCCATCAGCGGGCTGGGGATGAGGTCAGCTCTGGGGTGATCTGCACGGTGGCACAGCCTGGATCTGTAAGAGCCAAAGACAAATCTTTCTTCTCATTATATCTGGTGTGTTACTGAGCAGGTTTGGGTTAAAAGAAGATTCTGCAGTTTAGCATTTTTTTTTTTTTTTGCAACATTTGTTACATGAATCATGTATGTAAAGTGCACTTTAATTTAGGAAGGGGAAAAGGAAGCATCATAAATGTTACACAAACTCTCATGGATGTACAGTTTTGGATTTTGCTTAAGCACAATCTGCTGATTAGTCAGACTTTCTTAACTTGCCCTATATATAATGTGTCCATATAAGATGCTATACAAAGTAATATTGAAGACCATCAAAGGACAGCAATGAGAGTATATAAAACCACTATTACAACCTCAGGCAAATAAGACCATCACTGAGAAGACTGACAGCTTTGACTTTTTATACTTTTTAAACTTTGTGCATTAGGAAGTGCACAGTCTAAAAACTAATTGGGACATCGGTAGTGTACATGTACACCATTTTGCTTATACTGCTTAGGGTGTGTGCATAGGCAGATGTCTTCAGAAGTTTAGAATTTGTTGGCACATATGGTCATCCCGCACAGTCCACACAATTTAATTTTTTGGCTGCAAGCCGACACTCTTAGCAGACATGGGCAGATACCCAAATTTACATGACACAGACCCACGTGGACTGATTGCAATCTAGCAGAATTTTACACTCTGTCACTGTTTTAACTGAAAATGTGTTTGACTGATTGATTGCACAAAAAATTAACTAAATTTCTGTTCCTGTTTTACCACATTTCATTCACGTGAGAGTGCATGTTGTTAATGGTGGTGAGATGTATTACTCTTCTTGTTAGTGCATGGAAAAGGAAAGGCACGATACTGAAAAATCTGCAAACCAATATCATTTAAGGTAACGTGGTCTTTATAGTTTGAATTATCACATGCAGTAGACAGTTAAATTAAATTTTTCTGCAGTGGTGTCCACCTTCAGATTCTTTCACATATCACTTTTCTTTTTCTAATCACTGACCTCTCGCAGTCAGTATAGGGTGGTCCCTCCACGACCCCACCTCACTGGCCAGGGGCTAATGTTCACGAGGCCCCCATCCAGACAGGGGCAGTCCTCTAGCCTTTGACCCCAGTCTCCCCCTCCCTCACCTGGGTCAGCCCACAGAGGACAGGGCCTGGGAGAAGATTAATGGAACTCACTGCTGGAGCAGGTGTGTGTGTGTGTGTGTGTGTGTGTGTGTGTGTGTGTGTGTGTGTGCGCGTGCGTGCGTGCGTGCGTGAAAAGAAAGAAAAGAAATGCACACATGCTGTGAATGTGATAGAGAGAATGTACTGTACACTTGTAATAAGAACAAAAATAATTCATTTTTGGTGATGTTAATGAAACAAATCCAAATGAAAATGATTGATTTATTTTCAGCCATTTTCACTTCATTATTTTACTTTGTCAGTTTATAAGTAAGCTTATTTATGTAATTTCTGTCTTCTTAAGTATAACCATTATTTAGCGGTTAATTATGCAGCCCCATATGGCACAAACTCTTGCACTGTCTTGTTTTGTTTCACTTCCTCTCTCTCTCTCTCTCTCTCTCTCTCTCTCTCTGGAGAGTGCTGTTTCAGCAAGGTCTTCTGTTCATTCTCAAGGTGTCCTCCGTGCCGGCTCTTTTCTGAAGGCCCTTTTAATGGATTGGCCTGATATACCTTCCAAATGGAGCACTTTGAGCGTTAATTCGCTTTCTGATAAAGATCCCCCCTTTTTACCTTTCCTTTCTATAAGTCTTCTCCCCGATATGAAGTACACAAGGAAGGGCAGATGAGCACAAAATCCTCTCTCTGTGTCAGGCCGGGTGGGAAAATGGACTGGGGTGAAAAAGAATCAATTGGATCCTCATTCATGTGTTAGTAGGGTGGAATGAGGAGAGTGTATTGTGGAGAATGGCTGGAGGTTGTCTCTCTACCCCCCCTCGCTGCCTCCACAGACTGGCCCACTGTCTGGGGGGGAAATTGGAGCCTTTCTGACGGCTTTGTGGCGACAGCAAGGGTTATCGCCGGGATCTGGCCATTGGCAGGTATAGCTGTCAAAGCTGTCACTACCTCTGAACTCAGGAGCATGCCTGCACACACACACACACACACACACACACACACACACACACACACACACACACACACACACACACACACACACACACACACACACACACACACACACACACACACACACACACACACACACACACACACACACGGGCAGGGGGCATGCTTCGACTGTGCCAACACACATACAGTACACATGCACAAACAAATGGAAACATGCACACACAGACATGCAAACAGCATCTAAATTATGGAAGCATGCTGTATAAGATAAGCAGTACATTTTTGGACAGCCTATTACCGCTCCAAAGCTCATTCAGTCTGTTAACCCTCAGTGTGCTGGAGTCCCACGCTGCATTTCGGCTGCTCCCGAACGAGCACAATGGAGGTGGTTTGACCTGTTTGCCCACTCAAGTGTGACATTATTGTTCCGTATTTGCAGCTGGACTTGAAAACTTCTTTTGCTCAAACTACAAATTAAACATCATGTCTCTACACAAGTGCTTACATGGTCAGATTTTTATGAATAACTTCCCACCCGCCTTCATTACCCATCTCTGCAGGAAAGTACTCTGTGTCTACTGGCCTTCTGATGCAATGTAGTGTGCTGGAAGCCTCTGACTCTTCAAACAGTTTCTCTTGCGCTCAATTATTTATTTATTTTTTCTGTCATTGACTGAGCGGGAGCAGTGCTCTGAGCGGTTAGGTTTTTTTGTTCATCACTAGAAATAGAGGGTCAGAGTAAAGCCCCTTTTCTTGTCATCTTGGTTTGTAGTTTATTTGTTTGATCAGTACGCAATATTGTGTTTTCAGCTTGCTTGTGTGTGTGTGTGTGTGTGTGTGTGTGTGTGTGTGTGTGTGTGTGTGTGTGTGTGTGTGTGTGTGTGTGTGTGTGTGTGTGTGTGTGTGTGTTTGATAGGGAGGGAGAGAGAACTGAGAGCAGCTCTCCCACCCAGAGAGAAAGAGATGGAGAGCGTAAACTCATGTTTACAGTGTTGTCCCAGTGGATGAGGGCTCCCTGCGGTTCAGCCCAATTATGAGCGGAGAAATTAAAGCAGCCCAAAACATATGCACATCTTGGCTCTGGAGAGGAAGAGAAAGAGAGAGCAGGAAGAGTGGAGGAAGAGGGCAAAAAGTGCAGAGCACAGGACCCAGTGGGCTCTCACTTGGACCATTTGGCAAACACGCTAATTAATACGCTCACACACACACACACACACACACACACACACACACACACACACACACACACACACACACACACACACACACACACACACACACACACACACACACACACACACACACACACACAAATTCACACTGAGACACTGTCACTTTTTTCAGTGGATTCACTTAATTCAAATAAATCCCTTTCCATTCATTTCATTATTAAGTGCGCTTTGACTGTATTATCATATTTGTTCTCCATCAAACACACAAGAATTGGTCTCATTTGTGAAGGACTTGACTTCCCCCTCCCCCCCGGTGTGGCCCGGCTCACCCCTCACTCCCCTCAGCGAGACAGTGAAAGACAGAGACAGAGAGTTAATCCAACAGCATGTTTGATGCATTTTTAAACAGCTCTGGACTTTTTCAAGTTTCCAGCCAACAGAAGATCTCATCTGCTATAATTTAATCAGCGGGTAGAATCACACTGCATATTTAAGCAACATTAAATATCTCCCGTTCTCCCTCGCCGGCCACTTAACTGGGAACAGAAAAAAAGGGATTTTATTTTATTTCCTGCGTATTTCCCCCCATTTACACTTTTTCATCTGGCACTTAAAAGAGGCAGTGATTTGTCAAGTAATTACCATCTCTTTTTGGAAAGAGAGAATGTTTAAGTGCTGTTAGGAGATTCGTGGTTATTCTGGCACACAGGCTGGAAAGCTGTAGGAGGACTTTAAAAGCGCTGTTCGGGCACAGGGGTCAGAGAGCTGCTTTTACACAGGATATCCAATCTGTTTAACGTACAATGCAGTGGGATCATAATGTACATTTACTGTTATTTATTCTCTAATAAGAGATCCAGAGTCACAGTTGTTATCTGTGGTTATTTGTAAATTGCGAATCTATCTTTTAGTGTGCTCTCATGCTTGTGTGTGTGTGTGTGTGTGTGTGTGTGTGTGTGTGTGTGTGTGTGTGTGTGTGTGTGTGTGTGTGTGTGTGTGTGTGTGTGTGTGTTTGCAGGGGACTTTGTTGGATAGACTTTCCCATTTTGCCCATCACAGCTTTTTTCTGTAATATAAATATAAAAAAATGAATATTTATCAGCGGTCCAGGACTATGTGCTGTGGGATAGGGAGAGTGGAGAGTAGGCTGTCTGTGTGGATGAGGGGAGGACCAGGGGAATTGATTTTTGACCAAATGTGTTTTGGATTTAATTCAGCTGCTGTATTTTGCGCCGCTGCAATATTTGTATAGAAATCATTTGAGGTGAGTGAATTTTAGAGGACAGACGAGTTCGGAGAAGCTTCAGTTCTTCTTTGTGCATCTTGGATCGGGTGTGTATGTTTGCGTGTCTGTTTACAATACATACATGTGTCTGTAGTTTGATTTTGCATGATTGCGTGAGTTTTTCTGTGTGCCCGAACCATTGTGTAAAGCTGTGCTCTGACTCACACACACAACACACACACACACACACACACACACACACACACACACACACACACACACACACACACACACACACACACACACACACACACACACACACACACACACACACACTCACAATCACCCCTCTCTCTCTCTCACACATCAGATCCACAGCTCCTTTTTATACTTGGCTCTGAGGAGAGCATTCTGATGACAGTCAATAGCCCAGACGGCAGAGCTTTGTCAATATTTAGACAGTACTACAGTGTTGTAAAATGAACCAATACACAACGGATGAGGCTCCTCACTGGATTAATGATGCCTGACTGACTGTCTGCTGCAGACACGAGTGGAGATGAAGATGTTATTTACCCCTCTCTCCCGCTCTCTCTTTCTTTCTTTCTTTCTTTCTTTCTTTCTTTCTTTCTTTCTTTCTTTCTTTCTTTCTTTCTTTCTTTCTTTCTTTCTTTCTTTCTTTCTTTCTTTCTTTCTCTATGTCTCTCTCTCTCTCTCTCTCTCTCTCTCTCTCTCTCTCTCTCTCTCTCTCTCACACACACACACACACACACACACACACACACACACACACACACACACACACACACACACACACACACACACACACACACACACACACACACCTTCCTTCATCTGGAAGCCGCTCTTGTGTAGTTTCAGTGATCAATAAGTCTATGTTCAGTTAAAGAGGAATCTGATTCCAATAGAATAACACGGAGCTTTGTTCACTTTGCATTTGTGCCTCTCTCGACACTGTCTCAGCTTCACAAGAGTGCTGTTTGTACAGTTATACACTGGAGAGAGTTGTAGCTGTGCTTATATTGATCCCAAAGTATCGTCAACCCAAATCATTTGCAATCCAGATTTTGGACACTAAAATTATTTATTTTAATGGTTATATTTCCAAGCCTCCCTCAACTCAAAGTCACTCTGTAGTTTGTGTCCCCCTTCTGATCTGGTGACGTGACTGTGGCCCTTCTGTGACTTCTTCCAAATGGTCATTCGAATCACCATGTTGGCTGTAATGGAATGTGACGATTAGCGCTCTCCTCTGCAGGCTAATGGGCCTGACTCGTCTGTTGGGGCCTGTGGGAGGTCCATGGTGGGATAGCCTAGATGATAGCTGCCGCACAGTGGATGGGTATGAAGCCAGGGCTAAGCGCCTCTTGTCTCCTTTTACCGTCTCCTGTCTTCTTCCTCATTTCTCATGGAAGAGCACAGACTGTTAGAGAACAAGAAAAAAAAAAAAAATCCTGTGTTTCTAAATGTCAACTCTTTCTGGTAGCCGGTGCAACTGAGCAGTAACTGGTGTCTTAGAGAGGCAGAAAAGTGAAATGTAGCCCTGAGGGGGGAGTCGTAAGCACAGCTCTTCACAGACAAAAAATATCCCAGACTGATAGAAACAGTACAGTTTCCATTCATACACAGATACATCAAAGGAGAAAAGGTTAAAGGGAACAGCTGAGACTGTGTCAAATGTCATGCTTTTGGAAAAAGCGCACTGTAACTGGAGGCTCTTTATTTTCTCTTCCTGTCTCTTATTTTTACAGACAGTGTCCCACCTGTCTACTTCAAATAAGCAGAATTGAGAACTGTAATGTAGCCGGTTCGTGCTCACCTCCCAATCTCCCCAAAGTCATGCATTTCTTTGATTGCCACTTCAGTTGGCTTCAGTGCCTTTTGACAGTTGTGGTTAGGCCCGTGACTTGCCGCTATCTCCCAGCTCCATAAACCAGCTTCACTGAAACAGATTAAATGAACACAATGATTCTTTAATCAGATAACCCATGCTCCGAATAGATTAACCTTCCTTAACGCAGGTTCTCTTCCCTTTCTATTCGTCTGCTCTCCTCCTTTCTCCTCATCCAGAGAGAGAGTGGAGGTCCACAAACTTTAATCTTCATTACCTGCTTTGATTTCTCTGCTAAAGGAAGAAATGCATAATTTACATCCTTTGAAGTAGCTCCACTATTACTGACAACATGTTACCTTTAATCTTAAGAGCCCTGGAACATTAAATATTTAGTCATTTACCGAACAAAGGAGGACTGAGGCGATGCCTTCCTACCTCTTTGACTTTCACTGTCATGTGCACTCAGTGTCCCCAGTAAGAAGCAATTAATTTTGGGGGGAGAAACAGCTTTTACTGAAGTGCAGGTAACTTCAAGTTGTTTTCACACTTTTGCCTTGTTATTTTATCCTGCTGAAAAGAGAGCTTTAAAGTAAAGTGCTACCGTTAGCAGAACTGGGTATGGGTGACCGGAAGGCTAACAAGTTAGTGCCAGACCGTTTGTGTGTCAGTGTCTGATTTGTCACTTTTAGGCCCATCCTGTTCCATCTTGTCTATCCTTCCAGCGATAGTGGATTAGTGGTAATACCTCTGATCCCTGATAATAATGTATTTTTCCTCTTGTCCCATAAAGATGCAGAAAAAATCCACAGTTTTGTAGTGTTGTCTCAAAGTACTTGTGTGCTTAAATCTGTATGACAGTTGGTGTGTACATGCATACAAGTCTGTGTGTGTAAAGATGTCCCCTGGTGTAAACACGTGTGCAGGTGTGTTTGCCCTACTTGGGTCTCTTCCAGGGAGTGTATTCATATCCCTGTGTGCTTTGGCTGAGCAAGTATGTGAGTGAAGGCAAAACAATCATACCTTTCTCCACTTGTCTCTCTCAGGCAGAACTCCCTCATCGGAGAGCATTAGAATTGCAGGGTGTCCCACTCTTTATCATTTGGTCTTTGTGCAGCGGATTTAGGTGATCACAAACAGTACAGTCGGTGTCTTTTTGGTTGAGTTTAAACATTCATTAGCAACAACATAAAAACAAACTTTTCAACAAACACGTTTGCTTGTTTTTTCATTCTTGTCGTGAATGGTGAACGCTTTGATAGCTTTCCTCGTCTTTCAACCTGGGAGTGGAGCTCTAGCAGTTTGTTTTCTAATTCCTCATTGGGCTCTCTGAAGGAAAATTAGACAATTACCCGGACTCATAATGTTGTTCCACCCTCCACCTCCCCAACCCCTCCCCTCTCTCTTTCCTCGTCTCCTCCCCCACTCCGCCTTTTATGATTAATTACTCTGTGAACATCATATGCCGGTTGAACAGAAAAATAAGTGTGGGACAACGTAATTGTGTGTCTCTGTTAATGAGTGTTGATACACGCTTTACAGTAGTTGCTCAATCCCTCTCTGTTGTCTTTCGCCCCCCCCCTCGCTTTCACACGTATACACAAAACGTGTGTATCCTCAAGTATGTACACACACGCACGCACGCACACACACACACACACACACACACACACACACACACACACATACGGCCTCACACACACACTCGGGCCTGGGGTATAGATTACCATAGTAATAGCTGCTGAGTAGCTTAGGGCTGGTGACTGATGGTCTTATGGAGCACCTCTGTCTGCCACTTGGTCAGTGAAATTAATATCCACTCCAGTCTAAGCCGGGCTCTGAGTCCGAAGTTGCTGCTAGGAATTGTGATCCGTTGCCTGCGGCTAAGATCTACCTAACTTCCCCTCTGAGCTCGGAGCTCCAGTAGGCACTGGAGACACTGCTGCGACTAAAGCCATTAGGATATAGACCCACCTCTTTTTTTTGCTGTCTTTCCTTCTTGGCTCACCTCCCTCACTCGCTCCTTCAAACATCTCCATGAGAGCGTGTAAGAATAGAAATGCTCTATTGATCAGAATAAACAGTGGAATAATCTTTAGTAATCAGCCGGGGCCTCAGCTTTATTAACAATTGATGTGACTGTAGATCAAGGGAAGCGCGGCCGTGTATGTTTATGTGTATATGGAAGTGTGAACAACATGTATATGGTTTAATTGTATGTATATTTTCTTCTTTGTGTGCACAGATCTGTGTGTGTGTCTTGATAATTCAGTCACCCAGTCCATCTCCATCTATAGGGTCCTGTCTCAGGGCCCCATAAATTATTAAACACTTGCACTCCTGCAGCCAGCCCTGCACTCTGTGCCTATTCAAATACAGACTGCACTCAAATACTCTTATGGAAATTTCTAGTCCAAAGTATGTATACACACTTACTAAGGCATCAACAGTGATCAGCAACTTACAAAAAACAAAGCTGGAGAAATGCAGCTGGACACTTGTGGGTGTATCTGAAAGCCCTGACAGCCTGCTTTCCCTCTCCTTAGCATTGTATTGGAGCTTGACATATCACTGACTCATTTTTCAGTATTGCGCCTTTTGTCTTTTTTTTGCTCATAGCACATCACAGTTTATCTCATTGTTAAGTGTGTGCGTGTGTTTTTGTGTGGGCCCGTGTGCAACCACCCCTGGGCAGGGTATTTTTCTTCTTTCAATACGACATTGATTTCCTGTATGACTTCATCAGACTAATACCCGCTTTGCCTCCTTCCATACTCGCACACTCGCACACACGCCCACACACGCCCACACACACACACACACACACACACACACACACACACACACACACACACACACACACACACACACACACACACACACACACACACACACACACACACACACACACACACACACACACACACACACACACACACACACACACACACACACAGATGCCCATAATGCCAGCGTTTCCTCCTAGCAATCAGTCAAGGCAGCTTGTCTTTGGATCAATGGCCTCTATGAGCAGACCTCAACACTGGAAATGGAAATAGGAGCATTCAGACGAGCTGAACATATAACATAATGAGCAGTTAGGCTGTCACTCCAGAGAGGGCACCGTAGAGAAAACTTGACACATCTGGATTTCTCTTTGCATTATATGTATTCTCATGAGATGGAATTTCTGTTGCTTTGCCCTATTTGTAATCTCTCTGCTTCATATCAAAAGAGCCCACATAATCTCTACAGATATTTCACCGCAAAGACCTTTAACAAGACAGATTCCCCCTAAAATAACATATGACAAGAAAGCGCTGTAAAGCACTGAAGGGGGCTGGGAAAAAAATGAACTCACTAAACCTTTGTTGTGTGTCTACAAAGGGAATACCGAGGGGACTGCTGGTCACCACAGTGAGGCGTTTTAAGGCTGTTTAAATGAGCTGGATATTCTTTTTTTATTAACCCCACGAACACACACCCATATGGCAGGTGTCCACACATGCACAGCCAGCGAGTAATGCCTAACACTTTGATAGCAGAGCCTATACTCTCTGTGATAATACACTCAGTGATCCCTATCTGCAGTACATGGAATGTTAGACAGAAAAGAAAAGGGGGGAGTTTGGACAGAGAGGGAAAGCTAGTTATCCTCATACTAACATGCAGATTAGAGCCCTGCTGGTTTCACTACATGTAATTGAAGTGAGGCACTTATCTAATGGAGAATATAACTTCGCCAACGGAGCAGGATGTTATGAATAGAACGAATATCTTAAAAATGTGGTTGAAATGCATGGAAAACTCACATGCCGGGATGTGTGTGTGCAGAGGGCATGTACAGTGTGTGAATGTGTGCGCCCGCGTGTGTGTGTGTGTGTGTGTGTGTGTGTGTGTGTGTGTGTGTGTGTGTGTGTGTGTGTGTGTGTGTGTGTGTGTGTGTGTGTGTGTGTGTGTGTGTGTGTGTGTGTGTGTGTGTGTGTGTGTGTGTGTGTGTGTGTGTGTGTGTTTAAGGGTGTAGTACCTGATAGTGATGTGAGGATGAATGTAAGCTGTGAGAACTCAGGAGGAGACTAAGCCATGTCAGGTGTCAGGAGTTATGAAAGAGAGGGATAGTTCAGCCTCCCCCAGGCTCAGAGTGACAGAATACAGGTTCACAGTGTTATCACAATGTTTGTTTCAAGCCTTCACATTATTATAGCAGGCGTGGAGGGAACACTTGTAGGATTAGACACAAAAGCCCCTTCTGGAATAGCCCTCATTTTTCTGCCTCTCTGATCTCTGCTTGTACACAGTTCTTAGATGTGTTTTCTCCCAGTGTCACAGACACTTTTTCTCCCTCTTTATGGCTGACTTTCTTTCTCGCTCAGACTTTCATTTTTGTCAGCAGTCCTACATCACTCTCCTGCTCCCTCCTTCCCTCCTCATGAATCAGGTTATACAGTATTGTGGGGTGTCTCCACTTTTAACTTTACACTATGCATCACCTCACTGGCTAAGAGCCAATGAGGAATAAAAAGATTATGACAAAGATAGAAATAAAAAGAAAAACAAGTAGACATGTTTTACCTCTTCATCTTAATGCATCGAAGTTTCATCAAATTGAAACAAGTGATTAAAAAATATATTTTGATACTCCGTAGCGTCACTGTTCTTCCCATATTTTGTTCAGAATTACTTCATTATATCAACATTTTATTCACCATCACTGTTCAAGAGATTTATTGAAGGCTGACTTTGGCCAGAAAACTTTTTTGTTTTTACATAACAAAATAAGTAGAAATCACTCGCCTCTGAAATGAAAGTTAACACTGAAAGTTATCCCCTTGGAAGTCTGTTTTTACAATCATTTCAATGACTGTCCCTTACAGAAAAGTCACTTTAATTTCACGTGAAAAAGTCATGTGATCACATGTGACCACATGCACATGTGATTGTGCACATGAAAAACATGGGACAATTGTCATGGTGTAATGTGTGAAGCCTATGTAGATTCCCAATGTAAAAACCTTTCCATATATTTTTCCCATGTTATCATATGTTTCAACATGTTTTTAATTGTATATACCACAGTGATAGCAATGTTCTGTAAAGTAGCTGTTAACTAAAGCTTTCAAATGTTTTTTGCAGTGGGGTTAGAAGTTTGATATTTAAAGTGATATAAAATCATAGTAGAAATGGATTTTCTTAGGTATAGTACAAAAAAACTCAAAGCTGTACTTAAGTACAGCAGTAGTTCTTATTTAAATTATACTTTTCATTACTGGTAAAATGTTATAGTGGACAGTAGTCACATAATATTTTTGTGTTGCTAACACACCATCTGTTTCCTGGGTTGTAAGCTTTTTGTGTTTTTTTGGAGAGTTTCTTTGTGTTCACATGAAGAAAAAAAAAGTCTTATTTGTTACTGAGGCTCCAGATAATCCAGAGTTACTGGAGATTCTCTGACCTGCTGCTGCACTGTGAGCAGAGTGTACATCGTCCCTTTATGACACTGCCTGTGTTTCTGGCTATAAGTTCAGGTTGTTAAAGTTTATCCCCTTTATGTACTTTAACATCCTTTAATATCAGCTCATAAACTAGCACCAAACAGGCCGTGGAGGCCTCCGCTCCCTCAGACAGATAACACGCTGATGAGCGCTCTGCCAATTAAGGGTTTCTCATCTCTAACACTTGACTGCCTCAACAGGGAGGAGCGGGAGGGGCGAGTGTGAGTTTGTAAACATGTTAACGCTCGAGTGTGAGCATTGGCAACGAGGACTTTTTCTCTGAGGTAAAATAACTGCGTGTGAATGTGTGTGTCCCAGCGGAGTGTGTAATCTCTGCTGTGTCTGTCTCCTGCCTGGCTGTGACGCAGAGGGAGGATGTGATGGAAATCTCCCTCTATTTAAATCCACCGCTGGCACATCAAAGCCTGCTGCTGCTGGAATAACAGAAATAATTAGACACAAATGCCTCATTTACATAAAAATGTTAATTAATCTCTTCTCTCTTAGCCCAGTCAGGCTAAGATGGCCCTGTGTGCCGTTCTGTATATCTGCTGTGTGATCTGTGTGTGTTGAGAATAAAGTCTTTTCTTTTTGGTCTGTTATGAATAAGGAGTCAGGAGTTCCCCCCCCTCCTCTCTCACTCTGTGTCTTTGTATGTGTCAGTCAACCATCATAACATCTGTCCTATACATGTGTGAGCACTGTTGAACCACTTACATATTTGATCTAACTGTTAGGCCTCTTTCTATTTATTGAATTCCCTTATCCTGTCTCTACAGCTTCGTCTTATAGAGACCATCACATTACTGTCAATATCTATTTTACATTAATGCTGCAAATGAATGGAGTGGATTTTTGTTTATGTCTATGTAATATAAACATTTCACTTTACTAAATATGAAATTTAAGATTAGGTGTTACAGAATATAGGTGCATATGTATTTGAGAACTTTTTCTCTATTTTGCATGCACTTTTTTTTGTGTTGTATCCAGTTTAGTGTATTTGTTATTGCTATTTTGTTTTTATATTATCTCTAATATATCAAAGTTGTCTTTTATTTTGAAGTACTTTGTGGCATTCCTGATCAAGCCGTAGCCATATGAATAAGCTTCATTTACTCACTAAAATATTTATACTTACGGGACTTAATATGTCTAATTGAAAATAACTAAACATTTATATGAATCTGAATGAATTTTAAGATAAAGATGAATCTCGATTAAACTTTTGTTCCTGCGATTAGGAAAGTTGTGGCAGTCTAGATGAACGTCGTAGCCTCCACTGAACATTCAGACCAGCGTCTGTACGATCGCTGTCTTTTCAGTACTTAATATTCTGGATTACAGTCTGTCTGTAGAGGTGACCTCCTCCTCCTCCTCCTCCTCTCATCTCCGAGTCTGTTTATCCTGAGACAACACTCTGACTGGAGAGTACAGACACACCAAGTTGATCCTGATTATAACAAGCACTTAAATCTACTTCTGCACACCCCCTTAACACCAGGGTTTTATTGGAACAAGCATTTACATCAGCCTCTACTCTGGCTTTATTGGATCTAAGACCTCTTACATCACTCGAGATACGTGCTCATGCACAAGTCTTCCTTTGCTTGGCTTTACTTACCAGGTCAGGGTTTAACAGTGCTGGTCGTTTTGTTAGAAGAACTATTTCCTGATAAGACTGTAGAAAATGAATAGATGGGAAAAATTTTATTTAAAAAAATATAAAACGGAATTATCAAATGTTGTATAACTTCTAAATGAGCAGATACAATGTTGTGATGTGCTGATGTTGGTGTTACTGTTTCAAGTTCCTTGAAAATTTAACACAGAGTTACAAAATCTTTAGAAAGGGAAATATATGAAAGCATTTGTGTTGTCACTCCTCTCAAAATGTTTTTGCTTTTAGAGAGTTGGAGTTTCTTTAACTCTTTAACCCTCCATTGCCCTCGCTCTTTTTTTTTTTTTTTCCAGTTATTGTTGCTTCAGGGTATCTATTTTTCACATAATGTTTGCTGGGATGATAAAATCAGATGTTGTTACAGAGCAAGCTCCTCTCTTATAGACTGTATTTCGTGGAAACTAATGTGAGAAAATGTGCTGCGACTTTTTTTTTTTCCCTGTTTCATCTTTTTTTTTTTTTTTCTTTAAACATATCTATCCGTACAACCAGTGAGTTACCAACACCAACGTTTTGTTTTGTGAAACAGCCCTCACCCACTCCTAAAGCTGTGAGTCTCTGTATGACTCTCTAGCAGCTCTATTGACTGACTCTCTGCTCCTCCGGTCCAGTCTCGGCTGCTCCTTTCATTTACACAGCCAGCGCACAGCGGCCCTGCTCCGGGGAGAGCCGCTGAAACAAGACTTCATCAATTCCAGATGAAACACCAACATTTCCTCCCATTACACCAAAGCACCGCTCCTGTTCACTCTCCGCGATCTCTCACTGCTCCGCTCTCGGTGTGTGTAATGAGGAATGGGACTGTGTGTGTGTGTGCCTGTGTGTGAGTGTGTGTGTGCTTTGTGTGTAATGAGGAATGGGAGTATGTGAGTCTGTGGCGGAGGCAGGGAAAGTTGGGGCAGTGCTGAGGGGATTGGTCTGGGGAGCAGGTGTGTTTGTTTGATGTCTTCCTGCGGAGAGAGGAGAGCGAGGGAGGGAGAGAGATTTTCAGCAAAGACTTTCTCCCCTTAAACCCCATCTCTCTCTCTCGTTCTCTCCCGTTCTCTCTCCCTCTCTCTCTCTCTCTCTCTCTCTCTCGCTCCCTCTTGCCTTTTACACACCAGTGCATTAAGAGCAAACTACTTTTCTCTCTCTGTTTCTCTGCCGTTCAAGAATTCAAACTCTTATTACCTAAAGCCTTTCATGTTTCAGTTCACCTTTGCTTTAGTGGCATCACTAGACGTAAACACAGTACTAACAAAAATATTAGATAGTTTATAATGTATGTTTAGATATTTTATATTTCTGAAGTGAAAAAAAACCAAACATTAACCTCTATGGGTGGCGTACTCCCTCAGTTAAACAGTCTGGAAAAGTTAACCCTGAAATCTAATAACTGTCGAAAAAAAACAACAACAACAACAAGTGATGTGTGTGAGACAGACTGATAAACGTGGCTGAGATCTCCTCTGGAAACCATTCGTTTTCCAAGGTAACTTCCTTTGAGCTGTACTTAGTTTTGTTGTTGTGAACAACTTGCAGTCTTTCTGTATTTGCATTTCTTTGTACTGCATGTTTATGTTGTCAAAACTGGTGAATGCTTGTGTTTCATGTATTCGCTGCATAGTTTTCTAATGAGATGTACATTGACATCAGTTGTGTTTTGTTTTGATAGTGTTTCATCCGTTTGCATGTGCACTTAGCTTCTCAGCCACCTTTATTTATACTGCACTATACAGCATAACCACATTGCTTTACAACAGGGTATGCCACAGTATAATGGAACAGTTTTTTTTTTTTTTTTTTTAAAACAAATCGTTAAACAAGATTTAAAAAAATACTAATGAGATATAATTTAATTGTAAATAGAAAGTGGAGAAACCAAAATATTACAAATCAAAGAATTGGACAGATTTTGAAGGAGCTCATGGTTTCATGTGTTGCTCTGCAGGTTTCCCTTCAGGCTCTGACACCATTTGCCACTTCTATTGCAGTCCCTGGAGTTTATTGACTTTTTTTTGTTTCTTTTATCAGTGATAACCGCTACAGTTCACCAAGCTGTAGTCACTCAGTCTGTACTTAGTTAATGTCTCTCTGAGTTTCTGGTTCCTGACACTGCTCAGATAATCTGCCTCTTGGTATTGTCTATACAGGGCCTCTTTCTGTCTCTCTTTCATCTTCTTTTTCTCTTCTAAAGGCATCACAATCATAGCTGTTGCACTGTTGATAATGCCTTTGACATGTTTTCTTATTCTTCCCATGTGGAACCAGTTAACCCTGCCACAAGAGCAGAGCACATTGGGGGGGGGAGAGCTTGATTTCAGATCTACACACTTACCTCTCTCCCTCTGCATTACCTCACCTAACGGACTTACTATATGACTGAGTGCTCCGGACCTGCACTGCTCTGGAGCAAACAATGTCAGACCTCCTGTCCTCACTGAGTTGGAAAAGGGAAGCAACAAGCCTGGCTCGGCCACAGGAAGGGGATGATGTGATGGGGGAGGGTAGAGGCTGATACTGAGGGAGAAACGGGCAGCTGGGGGAAGGGGAGAGTAGGGCTTCTTGTTTGTTTAATATCTTTATCTTAATCTCTGCCCTCGGGACACAAAGGCGAATTCATCCGGAAAACTGGATTATCTCACTTAGATGAGTCAAACACACACAGTCCTGCACTCTGTGTGGGTGTGTTTGCTAGTGTGTGTGAGGAAGAGTGGGAGAGGCAGAGAGGTGTACAAGGGAGAGTGCTTATTTATTTAGAGGCTACAAGTATCCTGATTTCTTTTTCACACTCGAGGTTCTTAACTGCAAATAAAGATTTTCTAACTGTGTATCATTTTTTTAACTTGTTTTGAAATCAAGCCCACAGATATTAATAAATTATGGGCAGAGCACCTTCTCTACCTGCAGGAGTTTAAAACTCTCCACAATTTGTCAGTTCTTTAAAGGGGCAGTCCGCTTATTCTTCACAGGAAGTTCAGTTTGCACATCTCGAGGAGTGCTACAAGGCTATGAAAGCAGTTTTTTTAATGTCTTCTCCACAGAAGACATTAAAAAAACTGCTGTCCCTCTGGAGGGACGTTTCTAACGTCAGAGAAAATTACCGCAATGATATCATCCAGATGTTTAGCTTTTGGATTGTTAATATTAAGCTTTTGAAAGTTTCTGGTAAAATGATGTGGTACTGCATCACACAGCAGAGACCGCACGCTGTATTTATTGAGTAACTCGGCCAACTGATAAAATTCATAAGAATTTGTGGCCAGTCAGAGCAGCAGGTGTTTGATTTGATCGATCGCATTTCATGTTCTTTTCGTGGTTATTATTTGCAGCAGCGTTTCACAATGTTGCGTTTTTAACAAATTGAATAAATTAGCGAAGGTGAATCACTAATCAGTCTCAGTCTGTCGGAAACTCTTCTTAGGTTCAGTGTAAAGTATTTCATTTTGTCTTTGGACTTGTAGAGTTTTTTAATTGAAATTTTGTTTTGAATTTAGCAGCTATTATAGGAGCTCCATCTTCAACGCTGCCATTTAGTTGGGGTAATTGGAAACCCAGCTCAGTGGCTGAATGTGATGATATAACTTCTGTGATTATCATTTGAGCTCAAATTCCTCTCATTTGAGCTCAAATTCCTCTCATTTGAACTCAAATTCTTCTCATTTCTCCTCAACCTGAGAACATGATTGCTACGTTAATTGTGAGATTCCTGCAATAAAATGTGTGGTATCAAGGCCGCAGAGTTGAACGTGTTCATGGGGGAGGCTTGAGAGGTCCTTTCATGTGGGCTACTTATTCATTATTCTTTAGGCTCCATGTCCAAACTAACAAAACACACACCATGGTGGCTCACAGGATTACGCTGAGCTTGACATTATATTCAATGCATGTGTGCTTTACATAGATATATGTCTCCCCATGTTTGTTTAGGCACTAAATCATTCATATTTCCCCTTGCTTTCACTTTAATTGGCCCTCTTTCCATTTTTGCCAGGATGCCACCCCCTTGTCCTTCCTCTTTGCTGCCTCCCCCTTTTCCCTCCCTCCACTCTCACCACCCGGCTCTGCTCTCAACTTGACCCTAATTGATTGTAATGAGTACAAGCTCTTATACCCTTCTCCCAGAATCCTATCTTCTCTGCCTTCTTCCTGTTTCCTTTATTGTGTGTGTGTGTGAGTGTGGCAGTGTGGGCGACAAGCATCCCTTCTGTCTCCATATGAGTATTGAGTGGCTGTAGGAACCTGTATTAGTCAGGACATGCCCACCAGCCTATGAAAGGCTCAAGTGTTGCACGATTATTACTGTGCCACTTCTGGAAAACCAAGTGAATGTGTGAAGTAAAAGTTTAATATGTCTATTTTTGTTCTCTAAGTTTTCAACCTTGGTGAGAATCGGGTGGTAAAATTAGAAAAGAGTTCAGCTCAAACACTCTCCAATTCCTCGTACCTCTGAATCTCTGCTAATGAATGACCCTACATGATGTCACTGTGCTAATTCATAACAACTGCCATTTTCTTTGCTTTGGGATGCCAATATGATTAAACACCATGTCAAGGGCAACTATCAATCTACACCTTCATATTCAGCACTAAAGGGATTGAGCAATATCTAGCACACACACACACACACACACACACACACACACACACACACACACACACACACACACACACACACACACACACACACACACACACACACACACACACACACACACACACACACACACTCA